>NC_034438.1:40151786-40218625 GCF_002078875.1 Numida meleagris | reverse complement strand
AACAGGAGGGGGATCGATTGTTTGTGAGGGTGGATAGCGATAGGACAAGGGGAAATGGTTTTAAGCTGAGACAGGGGAGATTTAGGTTAGATATTAGGAGGAAGTTTTTCACACAGAGGGTGGTGACGCACTGGAACAGGTTGCCCAGGGAGGTTGTGGATGCCCCATCCCTGGAGCCTGGTCTAGTGGTTGGCGACCCTGCACTTGGCAGGGGGGTTGAGACTTGATGATCTTTGAGGTCCTTTTCAACCCAAGCCATTCTATGATTCTATGATATGATTCTATGACTACAAGAGCATTGTGCAGGAATCTAAGAGAATGCATGTGTATGTCACAGGGGCTGATTATTATTTAGATAGCTATGGTATTTAGCACCAGATTAATCAGATTAATTACAGAGACAAAACTTTCTAATAATAGGATAAAAGTTTTGCTGTCTTCACCTGGAATCTTGTAGTCCTTGGTTAAAAATTTAAAATGTATTGTGCTAGTCAAATCACAGTTGCATGAGAAACTGAAGCCTTTGGCAAACTGAAATATGGAGAAAGAAGATGTTGTGAACAAGGTGTTGTTTTTTTAACCAAAATAAAGCTGGTTCAGAAGATAATTTTACTGAGGCTAGCTATGTAGGGCAAGTTTGTACAGGCAAAAACATTGTGGACACAAGATTTTGATCAGTTGGTCCAAGATGTTAGCTCTACACATGTTCCTCAATTCTAAAAGGTTTGTTTCCTTTCATCCTTTCTTTGCTTGTTCACCTTCTTCCTTAGTAGATGGGAAATGGGAGTGAGGCCTAATTGAAGCCTAGGAGAAGATTCCATGAAGCATCCAAGTATCATCTATGGTGCACCTCAGATGGTGCTCCACCAGATTGCTGCATATGAAGGTGAAAAATGGGATTTTTACTGATGTGTTTTACTATGTTGAATCAAACTGTTAAAATTTGGCTGAGTTTACTGGCAACTATGCTGGTGGAAAACACTGGTTAAAGATTTTGCATCAAGGAATTGCATATTCTGAATTGTTATTAATATTGACAAAATCACACTAGAATTATCATCTATAAGCTAAACAAAAAATCACTGTCACAAAGTACTGGCAATTTGAAACTACTCTATTAAAGACTATCAAAAACTTGTCTTACTACAAAACATAGATTTTGTAAAAAAGTAGCCTTGAATTTTTTGGAAACTTTAATTTATTTCTATTGCAATGTGGGGAAATTCTGAACGTTCAAAATCTATGAAATTACAGTAGCGATGCATATTTTATTATTCGCATTATCTTTAGCTGAAATATCTGGCACTGTTTATTATGATTGTCCCCAGTAGTGTAAACATGGTTACATACATAAAATATTTGCTAGATAAATGAGAACACTGGATTTAGTGAATTAGTTGCCATGTAATAGAATAAATATTCCTTGATTGCAAGTGTAACTTTTCTGAATTACTTCTTGCACAATATTTTAATACAGTGCAAAAGTATCTATGATTGTGATCATTTATTGCACTACACCTTACATTAACAGAAATATTTTATTTACTTATTTATTTGTGACATTGAAGTGTCACATATCTGTAGCTGGTTTTTACATGCCATTTGTTAGTCTTATAGGAAAAATCAAAATTCAGACATTTATCCACAATTTGCAATGAATTCTGAATGCTTTTCTGCCATTGCAATTTAAGCTGCAATATAATAACTACAATATTTGCAATGCTGATAGATGAAGCGGGATGGCTCTTTTTTTTTTTCTTTTTTTTTTTTTTTTGTCTGTAAGTAGCTCTGGCAGTACATATTTTTAAACTCAATGTATTTGTTGGCTTAGCTAAACTGTATTGCAACAGTTGTATTACACTGCATAAAAAAAAGTTCTTGTTTGATTTGAATACTTTGTTTATTCAAATGATATTTTAAGACTAAGATTTCACTTTTATTCGTAAGTTCATTGTAGTTCAACATGTAGTTGATGATAGCCTGCCCTGAGGATAAAGAAACCGTTTGAAGCATTCTCTTCCAATTGCTCGTTCCATGTAGTCACTAGAGGGCAGCATTACCCAATAAAACACTTACAGGTTTGTGTTTTCCCACAGGTTTGGTTTGTGTTGCAAAAACAAAAATAAAAATAAGAAAATCAGGCCTTTCAGAACATTCATTCTGTGTTAGTTAAATTCAGTACTTTTAAAAACTGAAATAAGTCTTCTGTATGCTTTTTTACTTCCTTGTGGAAATTAACACAAGGCCAAGCTTCACATTCAAAATCTTATTTCCAGAAATTATTTCCTTTGCCATACATTGGTTTTACTGCTCTCATGTTGCAGTTTGTGATTCTGCAGATATGCTGGTGGCAATGGGTGCCCTCTGCTTTGTTGCAAAAATGCTTGGATTAATTTATTTGATTGCTTTCATTTTTAAAAAAATTATTATTAATATGAAAATAAAGTGCTCTTTCATTTCTTTACAATTTTTTCATGGAAGAAAATAACGCATTCAACGTCCTCTGACTGACAGTGTTGCAGATATTAGGAAAGTGCCCCACATGTTATGGGGGCACTCTTTAAAGAGTCCCTTAACGTATATATCTTGATAGTCTCAGTTTGCTAAATTTGAATAAATAAGTAATTAAAATATAAGTAAAAGAAGTCCTTCACACTGTGACTTTTCAGATTAGATTTTTTGGTTGTGTAGTGGCATATCTTAATTGGCAATTAACTCAAGTTAACTAGAACAGCTGTAAATGTTAAGACTCACTTGTCCCAAGATATGTATTCATTGTTCTTTTCTCCCTTTTCATCAATGCAGCAAATGTTTGCTCTTTACCTTGCTGATCATCTTAGGGTAATGAACACGGTTGCAGCTGGAAACAAATGACCACCATGCCAGCCTGTGGAGGATGTGGGTGGATGAGGATGGTGGCCCCCCATCACTCCTAACATCCAGCATCCCTGTTCCTGAGTCCTGGGCTAGCTGATGGGGCTGGATAGTGTGTGCAGCCTCTGGTATCACGGCAGGCTGGAAGTAAAAATTTCCATGTGCTGCACAAGAGAAAGAGAAACATCTTGACTGTGATGAGAATAACTTCCAAATACAAAGCCAACCTGGCCTTAAACAAAAAGAAATACAAGAAAATACTAGCTCTGCTTGAGGGCTTGATAACTGTGGTAGAGAAAATCTGCCCCATCAAAGCCAGACAAGAAATGGTTAAAAACTGCTGATGCAGGATGGTTAAGGACACCAGAGTGCCCCGGGAGCTGGTGGACAAGACTGAAGTGGGATCCAGCCCCAAGGGCTGACCTGAAAGTTTCCCCCTATATTGACTGGATTGTAGAGTTGGAGAGGGAGCCACAAGCCTGCTCCCTCAATAAGAAGTGATGGTAGGTAGGGGAGATGATGTAACGTTGGGCCTGCAGTGAGTAAGAATGGTGGGTACTGGTGTCTTATGTTGGCAATATGTCTCAGGATGGATTTTTTGAGCCAAAAAAATGCTATATCATGTATGGAGACCTGATGTCATCTGAAATCCTGGAAAAAAACTCTCTAACTCCAATGTGGTATTTGAAAGCCAGCATTCTGTTTATTCACGGTGCATACTGGGTGACTTGATAAACCAAGCATGTGCTCTCAGAGTTCAGGTTCTTCATTTAAACAGTTAAGATATACATATGCAATACATATGCATACACATTCATTCTTTTCCAAGAACTCATTAATATATGCTAATGTCCCTCTGGGCATGGGCGGTCACAGCTATGGTGGTTGTACAACGACCTGCTTCCTCCCATTCCTTTATTTCTCTTCATCATAGTGCAGGTTGGTTGACCTCCAGCTATTTTTCCCCAGTTTGGCAAATTTCCATTGCTTGTTATGCCATAATGTGCAACTTTCTATCTTGGTGCACTATAATTCAAAACAATTTATATGAAATTGAAGAAAAAGTCCTTGCACCTTGTGGATGCAAAGATAAGAGTTGCCTATTGTGACTTCAGTGTGCCATGGAATTATCTCTAGATCTATCTGTATCTGTGACAGGGGGACAGCAGGCCCACAGGACCACTGGCCCAAAAAAAGGGAGAGGAGTGAGGGGTATCGATGGTTTATGGGTCGGTTTGGCTCAGTTCTGTGACTAATGGGGCAGGGGACCCACGGACCCATGCCTCTGGACATGGGAAAGGGGAAAAGGGGGAAGGGTAGGGAGATGGGAGATGGGCCTAAAAACAGAATAGCAGCAATGATCTGAGGAGGAAAGTTAATTTACTAAATATGATATCAGAATGCAAGATAACACAATATAATACAATACAATTGGAATTGAGGCTAATAAATCAAATAAAATTAGAGAGACAGAGTGTCCAAAACCAAAAGCCTTACTCTAAGAACTGAAAGTGAAATGACAGGGGAACACACACTCCTGAGCAATGAAAAAAGAGAGAGTCTCGTGACTTGCGAGGACTTTTATCTTTCCCTCTGAATGCAAAGTCCTCTGGGATATGTAGTTCTTCTCTTCTGAGAACCAGGTACCCAGAAAATTCACAGTCCACGGAACTGGAGCATTAACTCTTTAACTCCAAGTACACTACATGATGTTATGATGTGGAATACCGATAACAAAAATAATAAAACCGTGACACAGTGCTTCTGTGAAGCAGGAATATTGAGAAAAACAAGGTTGTTCACATACCAAGCAAAGCTAAGCTAGTAAGATTTAGAATTAGCACACGTTGACTCCTTTTGCTAAAATAATATATTGGTTCTCAAGCTAATATATTGGTCCCTATTGCTAAACTAACCTATATCACTGAGTAGGAGGAGAGAGCAAATGTCATCCTGCTTCAGGCTACCAAAGCTGAGGTGAGGGTGGTGGGGAAAACAAATTTGGTGAATGAGAATAGGCTTGTAGGGCTCAGGAGAGATGGGGAAGGAATTACATGAACTGGGTAAATGGTAGCCTTGAGAGTGCTGCTTTTACATGCAGCCTGCAACAGCACTTACTTTTGGCTGCGGACTGCTAAGTGCACTCTTTTGCATTATGGAGTGACTTACTAAAAAAGGGTAAAATCCCCTTCTCAGCCATCCTCTCGGTGATGTTCAGCCTTGCCCTGCTATAGATGTTGGGTCTGGAGGTGACCCTGCCTCCCTCTGCCTTGCACAGTCACATGTGCACAATGACCCAGACACAGCATTGCTTCTGACACGGGGTCAGATGAAGTTGTATAGCTTTGTATAAATTATATGGTTTTGGAGAAACTTTTATTCTATTTTTTTTTCTTAGAAGAAGATCTGAAGATCAGTCACCAAGCAAGATCCAGTTTTCTGACTGACTTTTGAATGGGCTTCCTGTGGGCATGGGTGTTGGAGCATCCCAGTCTAAGTACCCTATATTCCTCTGAAATCTCCCTGTAGAACAAATGCCTTACATATGTGGACATAAGTTGGTCAGTGCAAAGAGTAGGTCAAGAAATAGGTCTAATAAACTCAAATAGTTACTATAAATTTAGTTATAATCTGGGCTGAGTCTCCTTGGAGACCTAGAGAAGTCTATAAGATGCTGACTGCTGAAGCTGCTGTGAAGTGATGATGTTTCCAGAGACAAAATGGATTGAGAGGTGTTATTCCTCCTTTGTCTGAAAATGTGGAAAAGAAGAATAAAACATCATGACACAAGGATTGTTTTTTTAAACCTCATAGATAGATGGCTTTGATTTCTGACTTGTTTTCTACTTGCTTTTTGGGGAGGTGAGTGGGAAATAATAAATTTATTTAATCAAAGTCAACTGTCTTTGTTGTGGGGTTTGATGTCAAATTGTTTAAATTAATGTATGCATGTATATTTATATATATATATATATGAATATTTTCCCAAAATGAGATGCTTAAGAGGTTTCAAAAGCCATGTTTCAATTATTGTTTTTGTGTTGCTTCAGTAACTCTAGAGCATTTATCCATGTAATAGCATGATCTTCTGCTTCACTGGTTATATAGACCTCATGCTTCAATAACTTTGTTTGATAGAATTCAGACAAAATGCTGCCTAGTATATTTTGCATTAAAAAGCTAATTTACAGCACATAAAAGAGTAAGCATTTAAAGAGACATAATCAGTTTGACTTCAGAAGCTAATTAGATTTCAATATATATATATTAAAATATATGATTGAACTTTTTTATAATAGATGTAAGTATTGCTTTGTGTTATGATATATCTGAAGTGTGAGTTATAGGCAAATATATTTGCTGTAAATGAAAAGATCTTGATTCCTTCTCTGCATAAAAATTCCTGATAGGTAGTATATTTTAGGGATTGATTCTAAAAGTTTATTCAGACAGGCAGGCATCAATGTGACCTTAACAGAGTCTTCACAAGTGGGTGGTTGGGCAATGATGAGTGAGCATCTGAGCTGTTAATCTAGATCAGCCTACAAGATCATAAGCATTAAATTACCAGTAGTACAAAATTAATGTCACTGATTTGAACTGACTGCCCTAGTACATGAGTACAGTCAGACACAGAAGTGGTAGATACATGTTAGTCCACACACTTCTGCTAGCCCAGTAGGCGTATATGTATCTCCAGCCTCTTGCAGTTCCAGTTAATTATTTACTTTTGCTGTGGACCACAGACAGATAAGGGTTATTCTGGAACAGGTAAGAAAGTAGATTTTGGAAGATGAAAGCCTTATCAGCTGTGTGTTCTCATATGTCATTGAAATTTCAGCTCAAATTGTAGGATTAGTAATTCTAGTTAGTAAAGCTGTACGCGAAGGAGACCAACTGCATTTTAAATGAGTTCCATACATAGGAAGACTAATAGATTAAACCACAAACATGGAATTCAATCCAAGCTTGAAAGCAACTGATTACACCTACGGATGTGACAGGTATTGAGGCAGTTCTCTTCTCTACTACAGGTGAATGCTGGACTGTCACAGAGTTAGCTCTAGATCTATCTGTGTCTGTGACAGGGGGACAGCAGGCCCACAGGCCCACCGGCCCGAAAAAGGGGAGGGGATGGGGGGATGTTGATGGTTTATGGGCCGGTTTGGCCCCATTCTGTGACTAATGGGGCAGGGGACCCAAGGACCCATGCTCCTGGACAGGGGAAAGGGGAAAGGGGGAAGGGTAGGGAGATGGGAGATGGCCTAAAAACAAAACAGCCACAACCATCTGAGGAGGAAAGTTAATTTACTAAATATAGAATCATAGAATCCTAGAATTGCTCAGGTTGGAAAGGTCCTTCAAGATCATCAAGTCCAACCACAACCTAACCATACTACTCTAACAACCCACCGCTAAATCATGTCCCCGAGCACCACATCCAAACAGTTTTAAACACATTCAAGGATGGTGACTCAACCACCTCCCTGGGGAGCCTGTTCCAGTGCTTAACAACTCTTTCTGTAAAGAAGTTTTTCCTGATATCCAACCTAAACCTCCCCTGGTGCAACTTGAGGCCATTTCCCCTTGTCCTGTCACCTGTCACCAGTGAGAAGACACCAGCCCCGCTCTCACTGCAATCACCTTTCAGGTATTTGAAGAGAGCAATGAGCTCTCCCCTCAGTCTCTTCCCCAGACTAAACAGCCCCAGTTCCTTTAGTCGCTCCTCGTAGGGCATCTTCTCCAAGCCCTTCACCAGCCTTGTTGCCCTTCTTTGGACCTGCTCCAGCACCTCCATGTCCTTTCTGTACTGGGGCGCCCAAAACTGAACACAGTACTCGAGGTGAGGCCTCACTAATGCCGAGTACAGGGGCAGGATGACTTCCCTAGTCCTGCTCACCACACCATTCCTGATCCAAGCCAGGATGCCATTGGCCTTCTTGCCCACCTGGGCACACTGCTGGCTCATATTCAGCCAACTGTCCATCAGCACACCAAGGTCCCTTTCCATCAGGCAGCTTTCCTGAGCTTTTCCTTTTCCAGCCACTCCTCCCCAGGCCTGCAGGGTTGCCTGGGGTTGTTGTGACTGAAGTGCAGGACCCGACACTTGGCCCTGTTGAAACTCATGGTTTGCCTTGGCCCATCGATGCAATCTATCCAGGTCCCTCTGTAGTGCCTTTCTACCCTCTGGCAGATCAACACTCCCTCCCAGTTTGGTGTTGTCTGCAAACTTACTGAGGGTGCACTCAATCCCCTCATCAAGATCACTGATAAAGATGTTGAATAGAAGAGGCCCCAGCACCGAGCCCTGGGGGACACCGCTCATGACTATCTGCCAGCTAAATTTAACTCCATTGACCACAACTCTCTGGGCCTGGCCATCCAGCCAGTGTTTTACCCAGCAGAGCGTATGCCCATCCAAACCATGGGCAGCCAGCTTCTCCTGAGGATGCTGTGGGAGACAGTGTCAAAGGCCTTACTGAAGTCCAGGTAGACCACACTGACAGCCTGACCTTCATCCACTAAGCGCGTCACCTTGTCATAGAATGAAATCAGGCTTGTCGAACAGGATTTACCATTCATAAACCCATGCTGGCTGGGCCTGATCCCCTGGTTGACAATATGATATATGATATCAGAATGCAAGATAACACAATATAATACAATACAATTGGAATTGAGGCTAATAAATCAAATAAAATAAGAGAGACAGAGTGTCCAAAACCAAAAGCCTTACTCTAAGAACTGAAAGTGAAATGGCGGGGGAACACACACTCCTGAGCAATGAAAAAAGAGAGAGTCTCGTGACTTGTGAGGACTTTTATCTTTCCCTCTGAATGCAAAGTCCTCTGGGGTATGCAGCTCTTCTCTTCTGAGAACCAGGTACCCAGAAATTCACTGTCCATGGAACTGGAGAATTAACTCCTTAACTCCCAGTGCTTTACATGATGTTATGATGTGGAATACTGATAACAAAAATATCATGAAACCATGACGTGGAGTGAGTAGGTTCCATTAGATATTGCCTACAGACTTCTTACATTCACTCAGTTTACCTCTCTAAAACTTAGATAATTAGGAATTAGGACTGTCTAGGAGTGTTTTTCACTAGTAAGAAAATTTCTATTAGTCAGACACGCTATCAGGAGAAACATGACAAATGAAGTTATTATGGTATCTCCAGAGTACACTCCAAAGTCCAGTGTACAAAATACAAATGTCTGCCAAAAATGGCTGGGAATCTAGGTTGAAAATTTACTTCATCCTTTACTAAGCAGCAAGAAATGTTGACATGAGACACTTGCCGCTCCTGTACTGGTGGTTATCTTAGGACCACAATTTCAAGGACTCTTCTGTTTTTTGTTCTGGAATATATATAAATCAATTGCTTATTTACTATGAGGAGGTAAACTGCCTATGTCCTCAGAACAAAAAATTTAAACACTTGGATAAGAAAACTTCCTGTTCTGTCCCTTTGGAGACAAATGAGTTTTACTCACCTAGTTGTAAAGATCTTTGTTTTTAGGAGTGTGCAACGTGATCAAGCCCTCTGAATATTGCTGCAAGACAGCTGCTGAGTGCAGGGTAGAGTCTGACCACTGTCTAGTTCCAAAACTCAGATCTATCCTAAGAAAACCTTAGGTTGTGCACTTATGATAACCTTTGTCTAATCTGCTCTTCATGTTGTCTGGATAAGATAGGTGTTAGTGAGGCTGAGATCAGAGCAGCCATCATACAGCTGGTCAAGGTGGAGGTTTTTTTAATCATAGCACAAATACCTTCAGTGGGAAACAACTGAATCCCCAGCAGCGAGGAGGTGAATGCATGTGGGTTGTGGAGCTAGATTCTGCTATGAACAGAATGAGAGCAGACAAACAGAAATATGTAGAATGCCCAGAGGAGTGTGAGGTCTAAAATATGTGGGTTGCTCTGAAAGTAATGCCTCTTTTTTTATTATGTTGGCCCATGATGCCAGAGGTGGATATTGCTAGTATGGCAGAAGAGGCTGAACCTTCCCACCAATATTCTGTTATATTTTTTTTTTGCCCTGGGACAGATGGCACCAGAGGGGCAGTCTGACCAAATGGTGTCTGACACAGAAGTGTATATAAAGCTAAGATGTGGAAGTGAATTCCTCCCTGTGAAAAAATGGCACCCACTGACATTCATTGGCACTTGCTGAATGCTAGTGAAGACCAAGCAGCAGATGTGAGCAAGTGAAGAATGGGTAGTGTGTTTCAGCAGTGGTGACAGTGACAGTGGGTCACTTCCACTGGTGCAGATGTTTACAAGTGCAGCATTCAGGCTCTTACTAATCACTGGCAAAACCATATAGCTAATGCTGGTGACTGTGTTGAAAAATAGTGTTTTGTAGGTGAGAGCTTGCTCTATCAAATAGTGTTATTGTGCCTTTGTATTTGCTGTATTTCCTTGGAAATGAACAAGAGGGATTACTTTTGGAGCAACCTATATAAATTACTCTGAATAATAATCCCCTCATCAACCCTAACACCATCTTCCATGAAAAGCTGGTTAAATCTTGTCAGACAGCAGATATATGTCACGAGATATTTGGACTAGTTTAGCAGTGATAAGGATTCTGTAGTTTGAATGACTCAGCTAATTGTTTCCTTTCCATTGTTTCAGGCGATGAAGGGAACCCAAAAGTAACAAAGGACATGCAATATTTTTTTTGACATCTCAGATCTGAATTTGTATTGCACAGAAAGATATTTCACTTTCTGTTTGTTTATGTTATTTATGAAAGTAACTAGACATGCATAGTTACTTAAATTACTGGTGTCTTGTGTCAGCTGGAAACCAGGGGTGTGCTGATAGCCGAAGTTCCTGTGACTGATCCTTTACTATGTCAGAAGGATACAACACTTGTGAGAAAACTCTTGTAGAAGATAAAACAGTAAATCTTAGAGCTGGTCTGATAATCGTAGGTGGCATATGCAGTAGAGAATTGAGTTTGGTTTTGGTTGTACCAGAAGATGAATCCATGGTAAATAAAAGTGTATTTTTCATAAGGTTCCCATGCCAGCAAGTAACAGACTGCTGAGGTGCCTGGTTGAGGTTCTTTGGGCACGTCAGGGAAAGCTAGGTCCTTCAAGAAATTAAGATAGCAGTCTCATGTAATCCTTGAACAAAATAGATTTCTTTGTTTTCCAGATGCTTTGTCAGATATGTGCATGCTTATCAAGACTGCAAATGTAACATTTTATTCATTTGCTCAGTTCCTGTGGAATGCAAGTCATGAAGCAGCTAATTATGATAAACAAGTCATCTGACTTAAATAGACAGTGTTGTCAATTTTTTATTTCTTTTTCCACTGACCTCTTTCTGGGAAATGGTTGAATTGTTTCTGCTGATATGTTAAAATAAATTTAATATAGCCTTAAGCAGAAAGAAGCATGAAAATTTCAGACTTAACTAGTAAAATTTGCTGAAGCTAAAAGCAAGGGACAGAATTATAATAGGTGTAATGCAACACAAATGAAAGAAAATGTCAGTTGAAGTGATGTGCGTGTTGTTGTAGAGGAAGAGAAGAAGAAAATATATCAAAATCATTGCTTCTATAAATAGTAAAAAATATGTAGAATCATACTCTTGTGTGATCTTTTACTGCATCGATATCCAACAAGGAATATCCAAAATGGCTTTTAAGGAACTACTTGTTAGTCTTCTGTGAACCCTTCCATTCAAATTACTGTGGATACAATCCTTATAATGAGTAGTGGAAGGATTTGGTAAGTGTGTTGATTTTTATAAGAGGTACTTACAGTCATATAGGCACTGGTGACACATGTGTGTAGTTTAATTAGGAGCATGCAAGAGGCAGAGTACTCAGGCTTGGCTAGATTGGGAGGATGTGTGCGGACAGATAAAACAGCGAGAAACACAGTAGACCATACCAACCTAGAAAAGCTGAACTTCTCAGGATATGATGAAAGACCACAGGGAAAATAAATGGGTAGCCATTCAAGTATGTAGAGGGGAGATGAAAGTGTGTGTCTGGAAAAGACCTAGGATCAGTCATTCTGATTGCCATGGGAATATTTGAGTGTCTGATAGTTTTGCATGCTTTATTTATCTTTTGAATCCTCCTTGAACTTTTGTGCAGAGTATAGAGAATTTGAACATTTCTCCGAAGTTTCCAACAGTCTGATAATATGGGATCTGATAACCGTTTTGATTAGTGACACATATGCATACTATCTATGCAGTGCAGACCTATTTTTATGATTTCTTTTTGAGCATGCATTTTATGGCACAAGATCTTCTATACGTATTTTCCTGGAAACTTCAGAATCTCTACTACTCCGGAAAATATGAAACATACTCATATCTTCTGAGTTGAAGTTGCATTAACAGTCTGTTATATAGAATACGTATACCAGTAGTCCTTGTACATTGCAGGGAAGTTGGATCAGATGACCTTAAAAGGTCCCTTCCAACTCACATGATTCTGACTCCAATACAGCAACAATTTGGCTATTTCTGACTACTGCTTTCACAGTGTCGGTTTCATTTGCAGCTCTTCAACACTCCATTCTTTTCTTCTCATATAGTGACTAGCCTGCAAGTAGGAAAAAATGTGGAGGAGGACATGTTTGGGACAGTTGACCCCAACTGACCAAAGGGATATCTCATGCCATACAATGACATTGTCAGGAATAAACAATGGAGGAAGAGAAGGGAGGCAGAGACACTGTGATTATGTGCTTTGTCCTCTCTAGAAACCATTATGCAAGCTGAGGTTTTGTTTTCCAGGAAGCGGCTTAACAACTGTCTGCCTACAGGAAATAATAATTTCTTTCTTTCTTATCCTTGCACCTGCATCTTTTGCCTCATTTATTAAACTTTGACTCGATCCATAAGTTTTTCTTCCTTTTTTTTTTGTGTTTTCTCTTCTTCCCAAAGGAGATGGGAGTGAATGAGCGGCCATACAGGTGTTTTACTCTTTGAGTGGATGAATCCAAAACAGTCCGTTTTGCTGCCCAGCATGAGACTCAGGAGGTTCAAGATAACATCAGATTCAATGGTAGTGTTGATTGTAGCATGCTGCACTGCGATTACAGCTGTTACAACTGCTTGAATGTTAATTATCTGGTTCCAGTTATTGCCATAGGCTTCATTTACCTTATAGTGGAGCCTATGACTTATTACTTGCTCCTTTATTTTTAATTTTTAATTTTTAATTTAATTTTTTTTTCTGCTTGATTTACTGCTTATTATCTTATTCTGCTGTGCCTGGGAAAATCTTAATAACACCATGCAATCATGCACATTGCTATTCCTCCGCTGCCATACTGGACTCAGAAAAGAAGGTTAAGGGTATTCTTGGCTGAAATAAGCAAAACATTCCTAGCAGGTCAAGAGAGGTGATCCTTCCCCTCTACTCAGCATTGATCAGGCCATATCTGGGATACTGTGACCAGATCTGGGCACCCCAAAACTAGAGATACATGGACATACTGGAAGGAGTCCAGTGTACAGCCACCAAGATCAAGGAACTTCAGCAAATTTCCCATGCGAAGAGGCTGAGAGAGCTGAGACTTTTCAGCCTGGGAAGAGAAGGCTTGAGAGAGACCTCCTCATTGTCTAAAAATACATGAAAGGAAGCTTTGAAGCTTCAATTGAAGCAATGAAGAGAATGGAATCATGCTCCTTTCTGTGGTGCCCAATGCCAGGTCAGGAGGCTGTGGGCACAAACAGGAGCAGAAGGGGTTTTATCTGACTATTAGGAAAACCTCATTTTTCTCATTTCAGAGAAGAGTAATCTTTCAGAGAACATGTAAAGTTCTGAAAGCTGATGACAGCTACTGGAAAATAGCAGAATATATAACCAACCTCTTAACACATTTGTCTTAACAGATCGGCAAATGATCTGCACTCATAATTTGGGAAACTTGTTTCATACAACAGCAGAATCCTTGTCAGATTGTATGTACAGATATTTGTACGTGTCAAAAATTTGACTACTGTCCCTTCATAGTTTCTATGACTGAAATAGAGACAAGTAACTACTTTTCTTCTATTTGATCCAGATTTAAAATTTGTCCTCGTAAACTTGGACACCCTTTCATAAAGATTTTATTTTTATTTTTAACGTGTGCATCCCTTTGGATCTCACTAGACTCATAGTGGTCTGCCATGACCTAATATGAACTTAAAAGCAATTACAGAGAGCCTGCTTTTGAAATTCAGTAGTAGCCAACATGTTGACAAGCTCTTTGTCTACGAAGTAATATTGATGGTATCACATCCATCCACAGTATGTAGAAAAATCTTTCAGTGTAGGAGGCCGTTTAAAAAAAAATATATAACTTAAATTGATTAATGGTGGTACTTACCAATTATAAAGAAGTTTTCCTGTTCAAGCTGCTTCAGTCATTAATTAAGTTTTCAACACCTTACCATCCTCCACCATTCACCTCTCCACACACTGCGGGTACTTTACCATTCTCTAATTTTCCACTTAAGGTAATAAAGCTCTGCTGTTCTTTGCATACTTTCATTTGGTGGTTATCTATGAGCTGCTTGTGATTCTTCAGTGTATGTTTTAATACAAATTCATCACTGACCATAGACCTACAGAATATTTAATTTAAAGCATTTGATCGTGCATCACATTCTAGCAAATTCAACATAAATTTATCTGAAGATTTTTCAGTTGGTAGTAGATTTAGCACTGCTGATATATAAAGAAGGTGCCATGTATAAAAACTAGCACAAAAAAAACCAGACAGTGATGGCTTCTGCCATGTAAATAAACACAGACAATTAATTCTGCCTTCAACTTTCCAACTTCAGAGCATGTAAATATTAATAAAAGAATTATGAAGCTTGCAGCTTGCATCTGTAATGTGATTTTTAATTACCTAGATGTGACTTATAGTTGTAATCCTTAGGATACTCTACCTCCTGACATGGAGTCTTGGATGGGGAGCAGAATAAGCCTCCCCTATTCAGGTGGGAACAGTTAGAGACCTACTATTCCACCTAGACTGTCACAAGTTCGTGGGACTGGATGAGATCCACTCAAGGGTGCTGAGAGCGCTGATGGAGGTGATTGCCAAACCACTTTCCATCATCTATCAGCATTCCTGGTCAACAAGAGAGGTCCCGGAGAACTGGGACCCTCCAAGAAGGGTCATAAAGAGGATCCAGGGAACTACAGGCCCGTCAGCCTGACCTTGGTGCCAGGAAAAGTTATGGAGCAAATCATCTTGAGGGAGATCACACAGCATGTGTGGGACAAGTGGGTTATCAGGCTGAGCCAGTATGGGTCCATGAAAGGCAGGTCCTGCTTGACCAACCCAATCTCTTTCTATGATCTAGTGACCTGCCTAGTGGATGAGGGAAAGGCTGTTGATATTGTCTACCTAGACTTCAGCAAAGCCTTAGACACCGTCTTGTACTTGGCTTGGACAGGTACAGTCTTTGCTGGGTAAAGAACTGGCTGGATGGCCAGGCCCGGAGAGTGGTGGTAAATGGAGTCACATCCAGCTGATGACTGGTCATGAGTGGTGTTCCCCAGAAGGCTGGTATTGGGGTCTATCTTGATCAATATCTTCACTGATGACTTGGATCATGGGATTGAGTGCACTCTAAGTAAATTTGAAGATTACACCAAGCTGGGAGGGAGTACTGATCTGTCTGGGAGTCAGAAGGCCCTACAGAGCAATCTGGACAGACTGGATAGCTGGGCTGAGGCCAGTGCAATGAAGTTCAACAAGACCAAGTGCCAAGTCCTGCACTTTGGCCACAACAATCCCAGGCAGTGTGACAGGCTTGGGGCAGAGTGACTGGAAGACTGTGGAAGAAACGGACCTGGGAGTGTCTGCTGACTCTTGGCTGAACATGAGCCAGCAGTGTACCCAGGTGGCTTGTATCAGAAATAGTGTGGTCAGACGGAGCAGGGAAGTAATCATCCCTCTGTACTCAGCATTGGTGAGGTCACACCTTGAGCACTGTGTTCAGCTTTGGGCCCCTCACTCCTAGAAAGACACTGAGGCTCTGGAGCATGTGCAGAGAGGGGCAAAGAAGCTCGATGGGGTGTCTGGAGCAGAAGTCTTATGAGGAGAGGCTGAAGGAGGTGGGATTATTTAATGTGGACAAGAGGAGGCTTGGGGGATTCCTTATTGCTCTCTACAACTGCCTGAAAGGAGGTTGTAGTGAAGTGGGGGTCAGCCTCTTCTCCCGTATAACTAGCGATAGGACTAGAGGGAATGTCCTCAAGTTGTGCCAAGATGTTAGTAAACATTTCTCCTCTGAAACATTGGTTAGGCACAGGAATGGGCTGCCCAGGGAAGTGATGAAATCACCGTTCCTGGAGGTGTTCAAGAAATGTTTAGATGTTGTACTGAGGGACGTGGTTTAGTGGAAAATTTTGGTGGTAGGTGGACAGTTGGAGTGGATGATCTTGGAGGTCTTTTCCAACCTTGGTGATTCTGTGATTCTATTATTTTACTAATATTTTAAATGTGCATGAGAAACGCTGTTTGTGGTCAGTGATAATATTATGAATCTTATTAAAAGCAAACAGTTGTTTTTCATTACCCAGTGATTTCACATCTCACAGAAGCTTTGTAACTTCCTAAACTGGAAGTAGTCTGGTTGTTGTTTGCCTTCACCACACCTAAGATGTAACAGAATGATGAATAGTATGTGCTTGATATTCTCTCAATTCCCAATGCGTATAGCAGCCGCAGCAGTGCTATCTAAAACAGGTCTTTAATTCTAAGGTAACAGTTGAAATAGAAGTGAATGGTGCTTCATGAACTCATTGCACTAATATGAGGGAAAAATAATGGTTGTACTGGACACTTCCATATGTCTATATCTATATCTATATATATTTATCTGATGTTGTGTGGCAGGCTTACCTGTTAATACACTGCATGTAGAGACCTTGTGTGTTACTTTAAGTTTTCTGAGGCATTTCTGCATGGGTATATTGGCATCAAATTCTCAATGACTGTTTAAGTTGATTGCTTAACTTTGATCTTGAGTTCAAACAGTTTTGCAATTTCTGTTTACCTATATTTACCTAATCCAGATTAAGTTAGATCCATTATCTTTCATCTGCTTTGTAAGGTGTTGGTCTACGAAATATTGTTTACATTAATGATAAAAATGATAATTGACTAGTCTTTTTTTCTTTGGAGTTTTTCTTTGCTACCCTAGTAATATAAGCAGTTTATACATATATAATACATATGTTTGTTTTTTCTGTTCTACATTTTTTCAGTTTTTCCATTACTTTGCAGCAGTAAGTTTGCTTTAATGAATCTGTAGACTAGAAGTCTATAAAGGTAAGTGACCATCTCATTTATGTTTTTAAAAAACGTATACAACTATTTACTGGTTACATAAATTAATTCTTTTAGTGCTTTATAAATATACCACATCAACAGAACTGAAACAATTGTTACTTCTCATAGAGATTTCTGTAATAAAATCTTTTATTATGCTACCAAACAGTAAAACACCTATTGGCCTTTCCTTATATTGAAATGGAAAGCTAACCCAAAACTTCTGAAATTAAATATTACCTTTCTTTTATTTCCACTATAAAACTGCTGATTCTTCTGAATGCTTTCTCTGCTGAGCTAAAGGAGCATCTTGCTGTTTACTGAGGCCTGTATATTAAAAAGCAACTGTTTTGTGTCACCAACTCTCTGTTGTTTCAAATGTTTGCTCCTACTTTGTAAGAGGAAAATTTACCTTCACAGAAAAAAAAATGTGGAGCACAAAAAAATTCTGGAATTACTCAAGACTTCGCTGGCGTCTGTTGAGTACTTTTAGCATGGTCTTTACAGTTCAATTGTTTAAAAACAAAAAATGAGGAAGAGCTATTCCCCTTACACTTCTAGTGTGAATAATCAATGCCATTCTTTGTTTCTCTTTCAATAAATGAATAAAGTTTAGTGCTCTACTCTTTTTTTTCCTGGACCCCAGAATGCTGTTCAATGTACATCATGATTGCTTTTTAATTGTTCTACCTTAAGAAAATTATGATTAAACTATGATTAAGATTTCTTCACTGTAAAACTTTCTGTGTAAATTATACAAGAACACAATAGGTTGAATAACGCTGATCTAAAGTTAAGCGATGACACAAGACAGAATGTGATGTACATGAAAACCAGAAAGGATGGTTATAGGATGGGTATAAAGGATGGAAAATACAGATGAGACAGTTTTCTGCCTGAACACAGTTTAACTGGAGAGAAAGTACTGAAAGGAACTGATGGATGCAATTCTAATAAACAGATAAGGCAATTACCCACAGGGCTATGATGCTCTGATAGACTTAGGGATAAGAAATATTCTTATTAAATTATGTGTAAGGAAGGACTGTTTCGGGGGTTATATTTATAAAGGAATTGCTGATTAACATCAAACTTTTTTCACTCTTTGTGTTTAGGGTTGAATAGCTTCAGGGCTAATTAGCCTGTTTATATTCTGTGGTGATTTTAAGAAAAATGCACCATGCTTGAATTCTGGCTCATATTGCGTAATTAAGTGAAGCTACTATTTGGAACAGTGACTATAAAATCTTCAGTATCATCATTTCACTGGTCTGCGACTCTGTTATCCATGAGTCCATGGGTGGTGTCTAAATGGACAGGCTTAACAGCTTTGAAGAAAAGTGGCTTAAATGGAGTGAGAAAATAGCTCCCAGCAAGATAGGCAACAGCATGGCAGGTTAGGTGGTGGGATAACATTCCTGAAAACTACAGTTTTGAGAGCAATTTTTGTAGGAAGATTGGCAAGGGAGAAAAAGTTGGTCAGCTCTGACGCCACTTTTAATCCAGAGCTAATTCAAAGGTAAATAACCTAGAGAAGAAGAGACTTAGGAAAGATCTTGATTTCAAACAGAATCCATTAAGCTCTTTACAGTCTTCAGCTATTCCACTGTCCAGGAGAGTATGGATACAGATACTAGCAGACAGCAATAAATACTGCCATATTTAGTATTATTGGGTAAAAAATTGCTTCACTGGTGTTGTTTAAATCAGATGATAATTGTTTATTGATTTATTAATAGCATGTAATTATCTGGTAATCTGTGAGCTACACACTCAAGGTCAGTATCAACCATACAGCACATCAATCACAACACTAGGAATGTACAAAATGTTCACCCAAATATGCTCTGCTAACCCTCAAAACTAGTAATTCTCCAAAATACTAATCTTATCAACAAGTTCACTCCAACCTCCTCCAGGCATGCAGGTTCCTCTTTGGGAAGAGACGCAGTTTCTCCAACTCTTTTTGCATCCACTAGATGCTGGTGACAAATGCCTCCCACACAGTCACACAGGCCTACCTGAGGCATGAGGACCTGCTTGCTGCACATTGTACCATCAGCTAAATGGTGCATGCTACATCTCCAACAGGGGAGCTGCTTGAATCAATCTAAAGAGAAGTCAACAAGGAGTCAAATTCTGTCAGTTCCAAACCAACTTTGACTGCCAGTGTGTCACCAAGACTTTTTTTTTCATTTATCACACTTTTTTTTGGTACTTCTCTTCAAGCTGACTGCTCTTTCTCAGTGTTTGAGCTAGTTGATGGTAAACTAACTCAGCCTTTGTTTGTGTTAAATGCTTCAAAAAATGTTTCATAATGTTATCAGACTTTGCATGAATGCCCTCTCGGAGTCTTGAGAACTCCACCTGCGTACTCTATCCACACTTGAGCATGATAGCAGCTGTCCAGATCATGTCACCAAAAGGAACCACGTGAATTCTCCATTGTTAAAGGATGATGTAATGCATACAGGGTGTCCTATTCCTACTTTTTGAGGAAATTGTGGGTAGAAGAAATACATTAACACCAAGTTGGGAGGGAGTGTTGATCTGCCAGAGGGTAGAAAGGCACTACAGACGGACCTGGATAGACTGCATCGATGGGCCAAGGCAAACCATATGAGTTTCAACAGGGCCAAGTGTCGGGTCCTGCACTTCAGTCACAACAACCCCAGGCAACCCTGCAGGCCTGGGGAGGAGTGGCTGGAAAGCTGCCTGATGGAAAGGGACCTTGGTGTGCTGATGGACAGTTGGCTGAATATGAGCCAGCAGTGTGCCCAGGTGGGCAAGAAGGCCAATGGCATCCTGGCTTGGATCAGGAATGGTGTGGTGAGCAGGACTAGGGAAGTCATCCTGCCCCTGTACTCGGCATTAGTGAGGCCTCACCTCGAGTACTGTGTTCAGTTTTGGGCGCCCCAGTACAGAAAGGACATGGAGGTGCTGGAGCAGGTCCAAAGAAGGGCAACAAGGCTGGTGAAGGGCTTGGAGAAGATGCCCTATGAGGAGCGACTAAAGGAACTGGGGCTGTTTAGTCTGGGGAAGAGACTGAGGGGAGAGCTCATTGCTCTCTTCAAATACCTGAAAGGTGATTGCAGTGAGAGCGGGGCTGGTGTCTTCTCACTGGTGACAGGTGACAGGACAAGGGGAAATGGCCTCAAGTTGCACCAGGGGAGGTTTAGGTTGGATATCAGGAAAAACTTCTTTACAGAAAGAGTTGTTAAGCACTGGAACAGGCTCCCCAGGGAGGTGGTTGAGTCACCATCCTTGAATGTGTTTAAAACTGTTTGGATGTGGTGCTCGGGGACATGATTTAGCGGTGGGTTGTTAGAGTAGTATGGTTAGGTTGTGGTTGGACTTGATGATCTTGAAGGACCTTTCCAACCTGAGCAATTCTAGGATTCTATGATTCTATGATTAAGTAATATGCTAGATCAAATAATGCACCTCGAAAAATCAGGCAATTTTTGGGCACATTATTTTCCTGTTTTATTTATTATTTTTTTTCTTTGACACAGTTCTGCATCCTATAAAGACTACTTTTCTATGTGTTGTAGGCAAGGCCTACAACACCAAACAATGTAAATAAAATCCAAAGGACAGATAAATAGCATATTTTAGGAATGAATATTTTCAAGGCCATGGAAGGTGTGTGATTGGTCAGAACTGGTCCTTTTGAGGCTTGTCAAGACTAACACTGAAAGTTTTCAGCATCACAAGGGTATAAAGAACTGTCCATTTTGCTTCAGATGCCGAAAGAAGAGCAATATTGCAGGCTACTTAAAGCAGAGATAGAAGTACACAACCCAAAAAAATGGAGGTCCAACTGAAGCCTACGTAGTCTTGCTGATGTTAAGACATTTATTTCTCCGTATGTAATGACAGTGGATGTTAAGAAATCTAACTTAAATATTTATATGAGCTAACAACTTCCAATTTAATCTTCTTTACACATATTCTCTGACAAAATACCTTTTACACATTGAGAGCACATAAGGATCTAATTAATACTGTTTTCAGTGTTTCTTTTGTGCTGATCAGTGGGTCCAAATGAGAAAGATATCCTCAATGGACTCCAGGAGTCTCCTGGATTACTTGCAACTTGTTGAGTTGTTTTCTCAGCAGATATCCATGTGGTTGAAATCCCCCACCAGGATGAGAGCCTGCAAGCATGATGCCTTTTTGAGCTGAAACAAGAAGGTCTTGTCAACAAACCTTTCTTTAGTAGACACCAACCACCAGATGCCCTTTATTTTTCCAGCCCTTAATTTTTACCCACAGGCTCTCAACTGGTTTGTGGCTTTTTCTCAGGAGATGTTTTTTAGAATATATCAATTTCTTAACACAGAGAGCAAATTTTCCACCTCTCTTTCCCTGCTTATCTTTTTGAAAAGGCTTGTAGCCCTCAATCATTGTATTCCAGTTGTGAGATTCATTCCACCATGTTTCCATGATAGCAATTGAGTCATAGTTTTCTAATTGCGTTACTGTTTCCTAATCATCTTGCTTATTTACCATCTCTTGTGCACTGTTGTAGAAGCACTTCAGCTCATTCATAGGCAGAATTGCCTTCTTAGAGGAGCCCTCCCTAAATCGACTAGGACAAATCTGAGGTTTTTGGCTTCCACTTCCTAAAATGGCTCTTCTCTGTCTCTTAGAAGTACATCTCCTCCTACACTAGTGGTCAGAGATTAAATGGAGAATTTTATAACAATTTAATGTGGAAAAGGATATATGTAAGTGTGTATACATAGATAATTTTATGCATGTACATCTATGGTGTGATATTTATGGCTCCATCTACCTTAGAAGACTAAGTGGGGATAAATGGTTTTTAATATTGCAGCTACCTGTCACAGAACAACCTGTGTACATATTCTTTTAAAATACTGACATCTGAAACACAAAGGTTGCTCCCAAACAGAAAATTAGCATGGGGGAGAAATTCCTGACTCCTATGCAGTCTGGAATTTGCTTAGGACAGCAACAGGGACAAGTATGGAAACTCATTACTAGAAATGATCAAATTTCATTTTCTAGGAATGTTTTCTGGCATATTTGATATATTACTGTCCATTTTGCCAAAGAAATTGTTGAAAGAGTTGAGATCCTCTACTTGAATGTGCTTACAGCCATGTTGGAATTATATAAACATATATCCAACTCTATGCTATACGGCATAGACAGTAGGCAATTCATTCTTTCCATTAGCTAACAATTGGCATTTGACATTTCCAGTGCTAGAAAATATATCTTCTTTTCTGTGTATATGTGAACAAGCATAAAATATAAAATGGGAGGAAGTCATTAAGAAATTTTTGTTGGCTGTGATGCATGTCTTATTTTAGCTTGCTTGACAGTGAATAGGTTAAAAATTCTTCACCTCCCTGCACAAGCATTCCCATTAGAAAATTAAGAGGAAGAAATAGGTTTGTAATGAAAAATGTTTTGTTGGAAATGTTCAGAAATGAAGTCCAGTAACATATGTAATAGCATTAGGTGGTCATAGGTTTATGGGACATATTGATTAGCTAATGGCAATAAAAAGAAGAGATCAGGATGTTGCGGACAGTCTGTGATATCTGAGCCAGAAAGACTGTGATTCATCACTGATTTGTGAGAACCTGAGAACTAATAAATCCACAGAGAGGAAAAATCTCTCATCTGCTGACACTCATTTTACCACTCTCTTTATGGAAATATACGCTGGAGAAAACTTTTTGAGCAGGAATTTGGGCTATGTGAACCAGAGGATGAGTCTGAGTAATGGTTTTGTGTTTTTAACATTAGAACTTCTGGAATAATATCTCTACACCTTTGAATTTTAGAAACAATAACCAGCAACTATTTATGGGTTCTGGGTACTCCAGCAGACTGGAATATTTCATGGTAATCCCCTTTATCCTGTAGAAAACAGGTATGTATTCATGGCACTGGAAATTCCTATTTCCTAGGCTGACTGTATAATTATGATTACAAGAACCATTCTCCCAGTTTATGATTTCTTTCTGTGGGGCTTTTTGGCTAGAATACACAGAATATATTTGGGACTTACACTACATCATCGTGAAGGCATTCAGGGACTGGTCTTCAGAGTTATTAGGCAATGAACTGAAATAGTGGTAGAAGGTAGACCTTCATGACCTTGCAGACTGCTCATCAGAACCTTTGTAAAGTGATGAGGAAAAATGGGACTTTTGGGATACTTCAGATGTTGGCAGGTGCTAGATACTCCCTGGAACACCACAGCTGTTCGACTAAGCCATTAATTGCCTATTCCTAGCTTGGTCTCACTGCTAGCAAGGACTGTAGCCATTGTACAGGAGCGTTACTGCCTGAGAATACAGTGAGAGTCAAAGGATGACAGAAGTGCAAAAGAACTTCCCAATCTCATACATGAAACATGAGGTAGAATTCCACTATTTTGTTGTATTTTTCCAGTTTGCAATTTTATTCACTAATATATATTATACTCTCAAAAAATCACAGTTACCAGCTTCTCTGAACTCTGATTACTAATGTTAAGCATACACTGCACAACTTTTTCCATTGGCTTTGTAAAATAAAAACTTAAAATGCAGGCTCAAAGGCTGATTCCTTTGGATGTGAATGATTTGCATGGTAGATATGAATGCAGGGAAAAGCTTAATTTGTATTTTTCCTATCTATAGAAAAGGTAGTGACATTATCAGTGACTTGAAAAAGCTGCCACCCTACTTCTGTAGCCAAAGCGCTCTTCATTCACAGCCTAACAAAAGACGAGCAGCCTTATTTAAGTAACTTGTATGTAGAAGTTTCATAAATTACTGTGGGCCATTTCATCACTCCTCTGGAAATAATACTTAAAGGCATAGAAAAGCAATTTTTAAGCATGGCTTACATAAGGAAGTTTTATTTTCTCTTATATTTAACATCGCTATCAAGAAACTGGATTATTTGTATATCCATTCTCTTGAAAGTGGATCCTGTCTTCATTATCCAAGCCATCAGTCCACAGACAAAGAGGAGAAGCAAGAAGCACTGACATCCAGGTCTCCACTACTTTATCTTGACAGTGTTTCATTTATACACTGGTGCATTTTTCCCTTGCAGCTATTGCCTCCTGTTACTCTTTATGGTAATTGAAGCTGGGCCCAAAAGACCTTAGAGGCTTGTATCTTCTCCTCACATGAGTGACACTTCAGTGATAAACTTGAACTTAAAGTTATTGAAGCGTAACTGAGGGTTCATTTGATAGCTAGTGGTTTTCAGCAGCACTGCAGGGCTTCAGGGGCTCAGCATGAGCAAGATTGTTAATGTCCTGTGAGGGAAAACAATAACACATTTCATTAATGCATTCATGTGTGAAGCATCCATTAGTGCACTGGAGGTATTAATGACGTTATGCTTTAAACTGACATGTGGGGCATGACAGGAATTGCAAGGTCTGATGAGAACAGATGACTTGATAAGCAAATATTTGAATGGCTTCATTTGCCTGCAGGTCAAACCACGGTGTAGGGAAAATGAGAAAGCTAAAACCTGGGAGAGATTAGTGTTTTCCTAGCATGGACTGAACCGCAGGAAAGCTGAAGTAAGATTGCTTACTAAGTAAATAGAGTGGTCAGTAAGGGCAATAAATACGTAAAAAGCAAAAGCTTAGTTATTACTGAACCACAGTAAGTATTCTTATTTAATTTGAGTTAAATGGCTAAAGCCACAGTACAATTCAAGTATATAGATATATAAATACTTTGCTTTTTTGCTTGTATGATTGTTCTTTTTACTTTTCAGTTAATTACCCCCTTTCTGCCTCCTGGAAAAGTTTAAAATACATAGCTGGATTTATTGCTGACTAAATCAACAAGACTGTTTTAATTTGTGCCAGAGCTGAATTGTGACATGGGATTTTAATGAACTAGATTGTCTCCAGGTCAGCAGAAGGTGTAAGAGTTGATTAGATTTTTCCTTATTGGAAGGTGTAATTGTCATGCGTGTTATTTATTTTGTCAGGTTCGAACTAGCCATGAATTTGCAGATAAAGGCCCGTTTCCTTACTTTGGACCACTGTTGGATTGCTACAGGAGGCTCACATGCATAGTATTTGACAGCTGCAACTCTGCCATTACATGACTGTAGTGCACATCTCAATGACATCCAGCATAACTTAACATGAATGATCTGACACCCTTGGCAGCTTCTTGAAGAAGGATTTGGAAAAGGCCACTCTTTGGCTTGCTCTGATTCAGAATGATTTTGCACAACCAGACTTTCTCCTTTTCAGAAGCCGTGATGCTCACTAGTTGGCTAACACAATGAGACTGTGCATTATGAATGCTGTGCTGCTGTGTTGCTGTGCACAACCAAAGCCAACAACTTCTGCTTTGTCAGTCCTTTTGGATTCATAAATAAAAAAGCAGCACTGTTCACTTACATATCTTCAACTCACTTTCATCATATGCATGAACACTTATCCAAACTTTACTGTTCTCTATTGTTTCTATTGCCTTGCAATCATTATTAAGTTTAGTAACATTGCAATGACACTTTTTCACTTTGTAATTCTGGAAAAATTGCTGAAAAGTTTTCATTCTGTCATCACAAATATTCCATATTTGAGCTGAAGTTGTCCATCCATTTTTTTCTGAAGACACATTTTCAGGGGAGAAGATGCAACTCAGTCCCTTCATGGAATCATGGAATCATAGGGAACTTTTGAGGTCATCTAGCCTATAGGTTTCCAATCTTTGGACTTGCCTGGGCTTCACTGAGTGAAGAGGAGTTGCCTTGGACTGCATATATGTAGGTTGCTCCAAAAGTAATGCCTCATTTTATATCCAAGGCAACTACAACCAATGCAAAGAGCACAATAACATTATTTAACACAGGAAATTTTCAGCACAAAACACTGTTTTTCAGCATAGTCATCACCATTAGCTATGTATTTTCACTAGAGATAAACAAGAGCCTGCATATCATGCTTGTAAAAATCTGCACAAGTGGAGGTAACCAGCTATCTCCACTGCTGAAATGCACCACCCACCTCATCACTGTGCTCACATCCACTGCTTCATCTCTGTAACTGTTCAGTATATTATCATTCAGTTACAGTTGACATCAACGAATGTCAATTAGTGCCATTTTTTCCATGTGGAGGAATTCACTGACACAGCTTTGCTTCATATGCACTTCCATGTCAGACGCCATTCTGTCAGACTGCCCATCTGTTGCACAGCAACAAAATGGGTCAGAATATTGGTCAGAAGGTTCAAACTGTACTACCGTCACATCCACCTCTGACATTGTGGGCCAGCATAATTACATACATTTTATCTCGTTTTTGTGTAACTAAAGCATCAGTCTGTTTCAATATAAGTGGTTGCAATTCTTAGTAAACTCTCTAGGTGTTTGTCAGAGTTTTTGATGAAATTTTGCTCTTTACTTCATTCTTGAAAACAGTTGTTCACAAATGTGCATATTGCCAAAAAACAATGACATGAATATGGCTTGATTGTGAAGCAAGGTATATCTTTCTCTAGTAAGACAGGACTTATGAAAGTATGGTAGAGAGACACAATCAGATTTTTTAATTGATTGCAATTCTATACTTTCAATTTGAAAATTTACAGGTCATGTATTTATGTCAATTGAAAATGGAGCTGCAAATATATAAAAAAAAATGATTAGGCTGTGTATTTTCGCTGTTCGTAGGACTGTATTTAGCAAATGTATCAAAATGCATACATTTATTTGCCATAAATTGAGTTGGCACTGCACTGCACTCTCCCTGTGCCCTGGTTTCCACCTACACAGGGCTGATGGCACATCACTGTTTGGCTGCTGTGATCAGTGGGTGCACATCTGGGAATCATCTGGGCTGCTTGGCGGGGCAGTGCCACCACCACGATGGTGCAGGGTAGGGGATGGCTCCAGAGTGGGCTGTGCCAAGCAGCATGCAGCCTGTGGGTTGCTGGCTGGGTAGGCCTGCACTAGTCCAAGCCCCTTGCTAAAGCAGGTTCGCTACAGTAAGTTAAACAGCAAAAGCATACTGTTTTGAACATATCCAAGGAAGGAGACTCCATGAGCTCTCTGGCCAGTCTGTTCCAGTGCGCTGTCAACCTCACAGTACAGAAATTTTTCTTCATGTTCAGATGGAGTTTCCTATGTTCCAGTTTGTACCCATTGCCCCTTGTTCTGTTGCTGGGCACTGCTGAAAAGAGCCTGACTTCAACCACTTCACAACCATTCTTTAGATACTTCTAAGCTGATTAAAATTCCCACGCAATCCTCCCTTCCCTAGGCCAAAAGGTTCCAAGTCTCTTCAACCTTCAAGTTGCAATCCCAACTCTCTTCAATCATTTGGAGTCATTAGGAGCTTGAAAAAAGTCCTTTTTGACTGCTCAGTTGCCAACACGTAAATATATTGCCAAGGTCATCGTGTTTTCTTTTTAATAAGCTGCAGAATATGGTGAACTTTTTGTTGTTTTTTACGCTAGTCTGTATAAAGAGATGTGTATAAGTGGGCATGCTAAAGGACTGTACGTTAATTTTCTCCCCAGTAGGTGAAATTTGTGCCCCTTTTTGTTTCTTGGCCATCCACCCTTCAAATTAACTGATATTGTGCTTTTCTGCTCAAGACAGACACCTGTTTTGGAAGGAATGGCTTCCTGGTATAGTAGATGGGGAAGAAGGTCAGGGTTGAGCTGTAGAGAGCTGTTGTTCTATACTTAGGTACTCCTAAGACAGTACACGTGTGAGAATGAACTCCCAGTGTGGTCCCTACTGAAACGTCCTCTGTGTTCTCTTAAGCAGCGCTTCAGTTTGGTCTTTGAAAAAAAAAAAGTCTTAAAAGCCTATTGAAAATATTAACATATTCATTCTCCTTTTCAGGGTCATCTGCGTGTCATGGCTTAAGCTCACCACAAAGGTTATTTTTAAATCATTTCCAGTCTGCTTTAGAAGTGGAAATGATTTTGATAAACAGTTGAACTTTCGGATGCTTATTTGAACTGAGCCTCCAAGCCTTTAGTGACTTTCCTCTTGCTAATGCTAAACTAGCAACTCTGATGTTGATGATGATGAAATGTGGTGTATGATGTTGATGTTGAACATTAAACAGTGAAGACAAGAGCCTAAGATAAAAAGAGGCCTTTAAGTACATTTTATCCCATGGCAAATAAGTGACACTATCATGTTTTCTATAGAATTTTTGACCTTTGTGATAAGGGTGTATTTAGAGGTAAATAACAGAATGCCACGTCTGTCCTCTGCCTTTCATGTTGAGAATGACTGGCCACTATTTCTTCCCATAGCAGGCCTTGCATAACAGAAGTTACGGAAGGGCCAGCTGAAAATATGAAGGGCAGTAAATCTGTACGTTAACAAAGGCTAATAAGTTGGACAGATATGGAGACTATGACTTTCAGTGCAAAAGTAGTTATGGTAGAGTATTAGAATCATAGAATCGTCGAATTGTTTAAGATGGCAAGGACCCTTAAAAGTCATCTAATCCAACTCCTTTGCAAGAAACAGAAACACCTACAGCTTGATTAGGCTTCTCAGGGCCCTGCCCAACCTGACCTTGAATGTCTCCAAGGATGGGGCTTCCACCTCACCTTTGGACAACCTGTTCTAGTGCCTCACCATCCTCATTGTAAAAAACTTCTTCCTTATGTCCAATCTAAATCTCCGCTCTTTTAGTTTGAAACCACTTTCCCTTATCCTGTTACAACAGACCCTGCTAAAGAGTCTGTCACCTTCTTTCTGATAGCCTCCCTTTAGATACTGAAAGGCCGCTATCAGGTCCCTTCAGAACCTTCTCTTCTCCAGTCTGAACAGCCCCAGCTCTCTCAGCCTGTCCTCATAGGAGAGGTGTTCCACCGTTGGATCATTTTTGTAGTCCTCTTCTGGACATGCACCAGCAGGTCCATGTCTCTCTTGTACTGAGGACTCCACATCTGGATGCAGTGCTCCAGGTCAGGCCTCACCAGTGCGGACTAGGGGTGCAGGATCACTTCGACCTGCTGGCCATGCTTCTTTCGATGCAGCCCAGGGTATGGTTGGCTTTCTGGGCTGCAAGGGCACACTGATGGCTCATGTCCAGCTTGCCATCCACCAGTACTCCCAAGTCCTTTTCAGCAGGGCTGTGCTCTATTCCTACTTTCCCTACCTTGTACTGGTAGTGAGGGTTGCCATGACTTCTTGGCACTCTACTTGGGAGAAATGTGGTAAGTTTTCTGCTTTATCATTTTCAAAATGCTTTTGCGTGTGTTAATCACAAATATTCAGGAAGGCGTTTTTTAAACTGCAAGAATGTTTGACACAGTTTCTAGCCTGCTTTTCCTTTTGCTACTGAATTATAGAGCCACAAGTAAATGTTCCCAGAATGATTCTCAAGTTCTCTGTTGTGAAATGCTATGGTTTCTTGGACTGAACAACTCTTGTGTCCCTATATACTTGTTACTGAAGGTGCTAAATATAATCGAACATTCTGCTGATCGCCCTGGACACCTGCTATGTCCTTTAAGCCAACTGCTAGGGAGAACAAGGATATTCCACCTGTCTATCCCTAAGTTTACTGCAGCCCAATTGGATGCCAGGCAACTGTGAATGCACTGCTGGCTGACAGATAGTGATAGTGGGAACATCTTTGTTCTTCTTCAGTGATTTTTACTGTGTGACAATACATTCTGCCATCCAAGATTTCTTTGTACATCCTCGGCAAAGAAGAATGAGATACCCTGCTAATCTATGCTATTTAATTTTATTCTATATGATTTTTTTATTTTTTTGTTTTATGGAAGGAGCGATTTGGGAAAGTTTGATTTCCTATTGGGTGGGCTACGGTTACTTTCAAACATTTTGTAAAATTTATACTCTGTATTGTAAAACTTCAGATGGGAAGCTGCTCAGAGGGAGACTTGAGTTCTAAATGTGCATTCCTTCCATGTAGCAGATTTTACAGGCTTTCTGTCAGTCTTCATATTTTGATTGTTACTTCTGTTAGAACAGGCCTGTTTGTTTTATTCTCTCTAACTGTGGGAGTTCATAAGCTTCTGTGTTCATCTTCTAAGAGAACTTTTGGAAACTACTAAGGGAATACTAGGAGGAGTCTAACTGAGTATCAGGCAATCTGCAGTGTACATTTCTTCTGCACAGCTGAACACCAGGAATCATGCTGTTTTAACAACAAAACAAAATTTATGTCAAGAACTGCTAATTTGTCATAAATAACGAGAGAGAAATAGTCACAATTTGGCTATTTTTTCCCCAGTAATTATAATCTGTAGCTGTTGGTCTTCCTTTCTGACCAAAGATTTAAGTTATAATGTCACATCCTAATCTATGGGTGAACTTTGAAAGCGTTACAATAGGTGGCAACTAAACTAGCATTATTTAAAGTTTTTAATGACAGTATTTCCAGATATAGTAAACTTACTAAGTGTTCCAGCTATTTTATTATAATAATGTGTACACAGAGATAGAACATAATAAAAAATAACATATGTGATATTAATATTACATGTAATAACACTGATAATATAATTTAATGTAGTACATACAATATAGTAATGCTAGGTAATATTATCTATATTATAAAAGGGCAAGAGAGCAGTTCAGAAAAGAGAGAATTTGTTCAAACTCATGCTGAAGTAACCCGAGGTTTGCCCTTTACAAATTTTCCAGATCAGCTTGATTATTCCTTGTGTAATGAAAAGTCTGAGAGGTACGAATGGTAGAAATGGAATCTATACTAGTCAGGATTACAATGAATTTTATGCAGTACAGGCAGCATATCTCTGGGAGATCAGTATTTCAATGGTTCCATTATGACATGCATGAATAATGTATGAGGATCAAACCTAGCTTTAGGACTAGACTCTTCCACTGATTTTGGAAAAAAGCAACAACAAAAATGAGGAAATTAATGGGTTAGGGATGCAGTCTGGCTGTTTTATTTGGGCCACTATGATCAAGAGGGGGGTTCTGAAATGTGTTCCAAGAGTTTGAAGATAGAGAGTTTAGAGCTGGTGAAAGGAGAAAGACCTGAGAGAGGAAGAAGGCGAGTGGCTCATAGGAGCAAACAATTGATTAATGGAACACATCTGCAATTTTGCTGCATTAGAATAAAATTGCTGGATTTTCACATTGTATTGTGTACTGTGTTCTTCACACAACTTGTTTAACATAAAGTGGCTGTATTCAGCATTTCTTAGTATTCTCATTTACCTTCTAGGAAAAGTGAACAATTTGAAATCTCTGGAATAAATTTCTGTTTTTATGCCTGCTGTGCCATAGTATATTTCTACTGACAAACATAATAATAAATCAGTAATTCGTGGCATATTTCATTTAGATGCTAATTGCAGTTCTAGCTCATTATTGATATTAATGATCCAGCAACTCTAACTGTTAAGGGATGAATGATGCTGAAATCATGGTCCATAAGCTTGCAACTTTTTTAATAGATTCAAATTAGAATTAGAATATGTATGTAAATTGGGGGTCAGAAGGAGTGGGAATCTTTCAGCGCTGTTGAATCTGTTCATTTTACTGGAAATCAATGTGGCTTAATGTTTTGAGTAGTAGTGGAGCAGTACCCCTGGCCTTGGCACTAGATGTCAGTGTAGGAGCTGGTAGTGCGTGTAAGCAAAGCAGAGGAGAGCTTTTTCAAAGCTTCTGAGTCATTTAGTCGTTGAACATTATTTTTATTTATTTTTTTTGCGTATGCAAGCCAGATACACTGATTTTTAATGCACACACAGATTTGAGATAAAATATGAATAATATGTCTGAATAGGATCAGTAATTCTTTCCCCAGTAGTTTCTACAATGTCTGGTGCTGCACTGAAAAAAAAGGAAAAAGCTTCCTGGTAATGATCCCATAAAGGAGTAAGTAGAACTGTGACATTAACCTAGGAAAATTCCTGCAAAATTCCTGCAGTGTCCTTCTGTATTTTTGGTCCCATGGAATGGGTGAAGTGGGGATGGGAATCCCTCAACAGCTTGGTTCTCTGTTCAAGAAATGTTGACGTGTCTAAATAATTCTATTTGGGGGTAATTTTTCTTGTACCTAAGTCTGTCAAATGTTCAAGAAAGTAACTTTTCTGACAATGCAAGAGAAAACCAAAGGGCATAATCAAAAGATCAACATCTATCACAACCCTTTGGAAGAAATGTGGCTTTATTTACCTTTAGTTAAGATGATACCTGATATTCTTGGATGAAAGCAAGGATATTGAAGGGTACGTAGGAAAAACAACAATAGATCCAATAGATGATAAGTTAACATTAAAAAAAATACATGTCAGGATTCCAGTTTGATGTTGTCCCTTATTTAAAAGCAATAAATCAAAGAAACTCAACTAAACTCGCATCTTATTTTCAAAAAGTAAATGTCCTTTTTGCTGGGTCTGGCAATGGTTATGGCTGTCATCCAACTGATGTGTATTTATGTACATTCTTCCCTTCACTGTGATCTTGTGATCTGTGGTTGAAATTCAGACACACACTTAAGTCTGATTTATTCACTGACAAAATCTGTACATGACTAAATTGTATATGATGGTTGAAAATCTACAGAAAGGTTATTATACTCTACTAAATTCTACAGGCTATTATAAATTCATAAAGAATTCTATTATATATAAACAGAGACTTTATTGTCTTCTTGTTAAATCTATGTAGATATTTTATTGTTCCTGTTTTAAATACTATGCTCCCAAATGATAGAAAAGCATGACAAATTTGAGTGCGCACTGATATTCACAATAGGCCTGAAGTAGATTTGATTGCAAATTCCACCACTTGCAAATCTAGACTCTACAAAAATTGTTTAATATTTTGAAATGCTATTATTTAAAGCAGGAATTTTTACACATAGCAGTGAATTCACATGCAAGCAGCAAAGTTGATAAAGGTCCTTTTTAGAGCATTTTAATGTCTATTTGTATAACAAACATATAATTTCTGTGATGCTTTACTTGATGCTAAATAAAAAGTTGATTAGCCTTCATAACAGATTCATAATTCTTGGGTCAAAGTTTTGGGAAGGAAACTGTACAACAAAGACTGTGGAAATATTTACAAAGATTCAAAACACATACATCTAACAGAGGACACTTAAACTACTACTTTGGAACCCAAGGGAATCCACTGTTCTTTGTCTTGTTAGTTGGGAGTACACAGGAGTACACAATGTCTTCCATATTTTCTCTTGACTTTAAAGGGGAAATGCAGACAATAATTATCAGTTCTGGATCTCTCATTTCTTGCATGAAAACCTTACTCTCTTCATGCAAGTGAAACATATCATATCAATTCTTTTTAAATATACATTTTAAAAGGTATTTTCTACTTTTTATGCAGAGTATGCATTTACTGATTGTAAAACTTTGAAATACACATAAGTAGAGCTCAGTTTATGGGCAGAACTTCCTTTTCTTTTGAAAACCTGACAGTTTTTATCCTTCTCCTGAAACATTAGCAAATAAATACACTGAGCAAGTTTACATAGTGGCTCAAATCTGCCAGTTTGATAATACAGTTGGAAAAAAGATTGAAGATAAGTCAAGCGTTTTCAGTTCATTCTTTGTCTTTCTCAGTCCTCATATTTCTTGTTCAAGAGAAAGAATAACAACAATTTAGAGAGCTTGAATACTTTTCTAAGACCTCTAATTTTTGATTCTGCACTTGAATTCTGTTTGATAAGTTTATTTCTTTAAAGTAGCAAAAAAGTAATCTGAGAAGACAGTAACAGTCTTAAAATGCTTGAAGCATGCATACTTTTTGACAACACGAATCCCTGTTGCCTATATGTTTACGTGCTGAAATTGCAGTGTCTTGGGAAAAAGGTCTTTAAAACCAAATTAAATTTAAATATTATTGGAATCTCAGCAAAACTTTCAGCTAATAGTATATATGTTCTATTGTAAACCATGTTTGTTTCTTATTACTGTGCAATGTATACTACTTTGGTAAGTATTAAATAAATAGGGGAAAAAAACCCCAAACCTTAGCATTTAATAATTGATTTTTTCTTGTGAAACCTGAGCCATAAACCTTAATTTATAATTAAGATTTAGTAGTCTTAGATTAGCTCAGACTGATAAAGGTATGAATTTTTCTTACAAAACTTAAAACCATAATTGTTTGTAATTAAATCCTAGCAAAAATGCTATTAAATTTGTTAAGCATCTTGAGTATCTCAAGTTTGGTCTGTCCTAGAGAGAAGCGAAATATATGATTACATTCTGGTAGTGACAGTGGACCTTCCTGAAACTGGCAGATATGAAGTACTCCTCAGAAGTTTTCTGAATGGAGACTCCCAGGGCAAAAAGGGAGATCTTAGACTCACTCATGTTCTTAGTCTTATTCAAAATGTTCCCATCTTCATTCTGTTTACTGTTCATGGTAAAGCACAGGCAACAACAAACTTTGACTCTGCAAACCTTGGGTATTTGAACAGCAGCTGATGTGTTGAATTTTGAACATTCCATGAAATAAGTGATTTCTAATACCATTGGCATTCACCATTCATTAAAACTTTTTGCCTACCTCTGAAAAAGTACACTTAAACCTCTTTTTCTATGAAGGACTGCTGATAGATCTATTTTTGCATGTATCCAGTAAGTGACATTTCTTGCTTGAACCTGTTGGTCTTTCCACGCATCATCACAAGGACTCCTCATTCAGCAGCTGCTCAGCCCAGTTCTGTTCCATTATTGTCAACTTAACACTCATTCCAAAATACATGAAAACATGGATCTGGAAAGTTTGTAAATATTTTGGAAACATTTGTGATGACCCACTGTTAGACATCTTACAGAAATATACAGGGTATTGTTGGCTGTCTGAGATTACAACAATATCTCTGTATATTTAGCAAACATACCAAGGTGTTTATATAAACCTTGAAAGGTTTATACTGATTTTCTGGGAAACACAAACTCTATCTTAACAACAACAACTAAAGTCCATTCAGGAAAGAGGTGGTGGTGACCGTGAAACCAGTATTGTACTGGTGGGAGCTCATAAACTAGAGAGAGCCACAGGAAGCACTGTTTTCTATAGTACTGAGAGAAATGTGTGAAAATGTTCAGTGAACTTCAAATAATAAAGTTTTCTGCTGTTCTGAGGGGAAGGAAGGAAATGAACTTGTCTAATATTCAAGACAAGTTAAGCACTGACAATGCACTGTCACCAAGGTAGAAAAAATATTCCTCTAGGTGTAGATTTTTGGCTTAATGAAGCTGTCCTACCTAATTTGCAACAACTTTAACCATGCAAAAAGAACCTGCCCCGCATTTGCAAGTCATAGCAAAAACCATATGGCCTTCTTTAATGTTTCTGAGTCTGAGACTTACCTTTCCTGTTAAAAAAGGCAGTGCTTCTGTATACTGCTCTCTTTGAGAAATATATATTTCTGAGCACAGCAGAAGGATAAAGACGTAGGTGACATAGACTAAGCAGTTGTTAATTCTTCCATTTACTGGAATTTCTCCTACTAAATGGGAGCTAGGTTGTGGGTATTTTAATAAATAATTTAATATGGAAATTTACCTGAGTTGATAGCTCAGGGTTAGATAGAGCTTTTACTCTGAGGAGAGACACAAGAGAGAAAAATTGTAGGTGTATAAGAGAGATAAAATTACTTAACTAGCATCCATAGGAAAACAGTAGGTGAATATGAGAAAGATGAAATTATATAACTGGTATCAGCAAATGAGCATATATCAAGAGAGAGCTAGACTGAAGTGGAAGGGCAAAGATTGCATGAGGTAAGATCATTACAGAATCATGTGATATATATACTTAATGATGGTGTATGAAGTTGAATTGAGAAGTTCTGATTCTACCACAGTGGGAGAATGACCGGTGAACAAGTTTTTAAAATGTGACAAGATTTGACATCGTTACTGTTATTTAGGAAAAAGAATAAGAAAGAATCCAAGATGACCACCAGGTTTTGGCATCCGTATAAATAGGGTGGGTGAAAACATTGCCATCTGTTCTCCTGTGTTTAAATATACATCACTTCCCATACTGGCACTTGACTTAATCATTGTGAAATATTTTCCCATGTCTGCACCCTAACAGAAATGCTAGCCTTTTTCTATTTGCATATCTCTATATAATTTTACATAGTCATACGCCTGTACAGGTCTATTTCTACACTGACATCTAAAAGAAGTTAATCTAGCTAACTAAACACAGAATTTGTATTACTTTTAAAAGAAAGCATTATTGGAACTGAGTTTTAATTATTCTCTCACACACAGTGGCCCTTTTTTTTTTAGATTCTTAGGTAGGCTCATGCTGAAAGATGGCAGAGTGCTACCCTAATTATTAAATGATCAGTCGGTACACATTGATTTTATTTATTTGGGAGACATATAAAGGGATGCACAAACTGAGTAGTTGAGTTAGTGAGAAAGGTGACTGAACAGAAGGTCTTGAGAACATCTTTCTCCCTAGGGCTGTACTGGACTGCAGCTGAGATTTGCAGGTAGGAAGAGAGGATGCCTGGAGAGAGGAGCAGGAGAGGACATGAGTGCAGAGACAGGAGAAAAGCACAGAGTGCAGGTAGGAGAGCAGTGAGGATGGTGAAGGTGAAAACTGCAGGATGGAGCCTAAACAAATCGCCTCTGATGGTCTGGTTACTTGTAGTAACACAAATAGTTGGATATCTTTACATGCCACTGTTGTTTTCTCTGGATGTATTCAGAAAATGCAAGGGAAGACAAGAGGAATCCTTTACTGACAGTTTCCTGAGAAGGTAAGTTTTTTCCTCTGTTTCAAGAAATTAAGTTGTCCTGCTATCCAGCTTATCCTTTGGGGAAAACTTGTAGTCTCTACTGACAAGTTTCGAGAAATTAGTGTTAAAACCAGTAAGATTCTGAAGAGATATTTTTAAAAATAGTGGTAGTGGCTTTTATAAACAGTTTCTTACCATGAAACTTCAGTTTTGGAAGCTCGCTGAAAAAAAAAAAAAAACAGTGACTGAATTCTGTTAAGACTTATAATGGGACTAATGAATACTCTGTCTGTGTGAAAGGTGAAATGCCAATAAAAATTACTGAACGCAGATGCAAATTTACTTTCCTACTTAGCACTGTGTGGGAGAGCTTTCTGTAGTGGGGAAATGTTTATAATGGAAATACTGCGATGTATCTTTGAGAACTGGAAGTAGGTTGCCTTTCAGTTTCACTAAAAACCTATGTAAGATGTACGCGGATCCATTTAATATAGAACCATGCACCTCTTGTGAAAAATAGAACTGGGTTGTTTCTATAACATGAAATAATCACTTTAAGAGAGAAGCAATTCAACTCCCATTTGAGGAGGATCTGGACCTGTTCTCGTCTGTCTCTGTTTTGCAGGGTACTGGGTGGTGCATGGCTACATGTGACACTACAAGTGACTTGAGTATGGGTTTTGATAAGAACCTAGGTAATGACTGAGAGCTCTCAATACATTACATCACTCATTACATTATTGAGCTCTCTGACCATAAAACCTAAAAATGATAGCAGCAGGTGGAGTAAAAGCAACAGACAATGTCCTTCCTCTATCAGATAAATTGTGTTCATTTGTTGGACCAATACATGAAGTGAGTAAAGATGATGACTTTCTGTTCAGCCTTGCTCAGTTCTGTAGCTGTCTGTAGAAAAAAATCAGAAATTCGTTTGAGATAAAAAGACAATTGGAAAGTAATTTACAGAAGTTCTTTATTCCAGATGGCTGTTTTCAGTAATGATTATATATCTGTTAATTATTGAGAGGATAAATACATCTTCAAGTGCTTATGATATTGTTTTTCTTTTTGAATTTAAACTGTTTGGTTCTGAAATTAGTTTTAAGATTTTATTGTATTTTATGGTAGCTAACAGATCAGGGGAATAGATGGAATGAATGCTGCTACAAAGATTTCATAGATCTTCTGTAAAAGGGTCCATTGAACATTCAGTGGCAAACTGCTATAGAACATTGAACTTTTGAATCCAGATGGTGTTTGTGGTGCTTCATTTTCTGTTTATGGACTCTTCCTGGTGGAGGTCTATTCAATTTTACAACTATAATGAACAGTGCTATAACAATGCATGGAGTGACTTAACATTAGAAATTGAAATTGTGTCAGTAGTATTCTGACAAACTATTCCAGTGAAATGTAACCAGTTTCAAAATCTAGATTATTTTTTTCCTGAAAGTAGGAGAACAGATGGGGAAAAGGATAGAACTTTAAGACTTTCATCTATCTTGTTTTGCTGTTTAAGTTAGAGTTCTTGAAGAGTTCAGGTGTAATCACAGCCTTCTGTTGCAACAGGAAGCACCATCTGCTGAGGCATTCTGTAAGCAATATAATGTCTCTCTGGAGATAGTTTAGCATTCAGTTCACAGAGAAGGATGGCAGGGACTTGTAAACAAAAGGAGACAACTGAAGCAGTGAAGAATGGGCTGTGCTCTAAAGATTCAATATGTTTCTTTATAGCTGAAAAATCCTGTCATGCTATAAAATCCTGGCAGAGATTTCTGTTGTATTAATTGTGGCTTATTTTTTTTTTCCTCTCAGCCTTGCTATTTGGAAGCCAAAAAGTAATGGCAAACTATGCTTTTTTTTTTTTTTTTTTTTTTTTTTTTTTTCTAACAGAAATCTTCAAGTTGGCCCTCACTGTGTAGCAAATAAGGTTTGTTTATGGAATAGGAGAGAAAGCTTCTAATTGCAGCTCATCAGTGATTAACTAGGCAAAGTGTGCTCTGGAAAGGATAGGTATTGGCTGTTAGTGCGTAACCAGTTATGAAGTTACTCAGAATGAACAATAGTGTTGCTAGATGACAAATGGCTAGCTTAGACAATTTTCACCTTCATATCTTCTCATAAAATATTTTAAAGGAGACTGTAAGAGTTGTTGAGGTAAAGGGGAGATGAGATTGACTGGAGGCTATTTCCCAGGTTGTTTTGAATTAAATCAAAGCATCAGAATCATAAAATACATATTTTTAGAGTATGAATTTAATAGTATTATATTTAAATGAAAAAAAAAATCCAAAGATACTGCAAGTTCAGGACAGGAGGTTAAAGAGTACATGGGTTCTTCTTAACCAAGAACAAGGGCTAAGCCTGTCACAGCTCTAGGATCTCTTCCATAAAGTATTTTAAGACAAGAAAACCCTGCTTACTCATTTTGCCATGTAAAGCAGACATACAGTATTCAGGAAATTTTAGTGTCTTCCATAACACAGTAGCTCCCCTTAAGATATCCATTCAGGAAAATATAGTTGAGTCATGTCTAGTTGAGATCATGAAAGCAAATACCTGAGTATATACTTTTGAGCCAGTGTTGAAGCTGATGTGTCCCTGAGCTAAGTGATAGTCCAATCAGGGGATTGTTATATGTGATACAGGTGGCTTTCAGCTGAATTGAAATACTTCAATTTTGACATAAACTAATGGTTATTGGCATGAACTATTAAAAAATCTGTCTTATTTTTAAACAGTGCAATTTACAGTGACTCTTCAAAGGTTCGAGATAGTTATGCGTCAGCTCTGTACGCATGAATGAAATTCTGTTAATGTGTTTATGTTTTGGCAAATCTAAAAGAGATGAGATACCTTTGTCTAGCCTCTGTGCTATGATTCAGAACATGTTATTCATTTTATATGGGCTGTACTGTCCCCTGGGCTGCAAAAATTGTCACCCAATGCAAAGGAAATTGTCACCTCACTTACAAAATGAAGACAGCAGTGACTTTTAGGGGCATAGAATAAGAGTAAATTATAAAACAGGATATGATAAGACCCAATTATCTTCTTCACTTAAATATTTCAAAAAATTAGAAGAAAGCAAAGTATTAAAATCTACCTTCCCTCTACACAGATATGCTCACTGTGCAACGATTACTAAGTTTTCTTTCATAACCAAGATCTATACTTACAAATAATTTTCTAAAAAAAGATACTCTGCTGTGTGAAGAATATTAAAGAGACCTGGAGAATCATAGTTGGAGGACAGAGCTTTTTGAGTCCAAATTGTGGAATCAAACTGTTAGAGGAATTTGGGCACAGTGTCCTCCTCTGATTAAATAATCCTTTCCAGGAAAACTCCAGAAATCGTCTTGTTTTACTGTACGGGTATAGATCTCTCTCTCGTCTTACTGTACGGGTATAGATCTCTCTCTCTCTCTCTTTTTTAATGAGTTATTTCTTTTATTACTGTTATTATTTTTCCTCCACAATGCTGCCTTTGATATATTAGTGTTTTTGTAAGCCATATAAAAAATATAATGTTTTTCTTTTTAGAAATGTGCAATGACTGGAGGACTTCCCATAAAATTAAGGATTGCTGGAGAGCTATTCAACACTACCCAAAATGCCTACTGTGAAATGTATACTGACTACATTTATGAATGGGGGACTAATTTATGGAAAAAAGGCAGTATTCTCCTATCCAAATTTATTCTGAAGTGTATTTTTCTTCTCTGAGTATCACTTTGTGATGGATAGTAACAAATAAAGATAACAGTATCTTTGCCTTGTTTTCCTAGACTTGCTAGAGGTAGACTTGCAAAAAAAGGAAAAGAAAATCTTAGAATAGTTGTATAAATGCTTATTTTGTAAGTGTGAGTTTAAGACTGTTAATATCCTGCAGTTGTTTAGCATTGCTTAGGATCAGTTTCCTTGTCGTAAGTTAACCCTCTTACCTGCTAACGCTACCCTGAACTCCTACTGTGATGTGCAGTAAACTGGTTAAGACTAAAATGGCTTTGGGGAATTGCATATTGCATCCTCTTAAACCCTTTCTTACTTGGTTTAGATATTATCCATAGGGAGACCTTGTTCTCTCTATGGGCCTTGAAACCGTCCTGTTGATGGGTTTAGGATTTATATTAATTTAGGTGTTTAAGGCTTGAGATTTCTAATGTTCATTCTACACTTCTCTCATTAATCCAGCAACGTGTCTGGCCTGCCATCTGGAATGGCGTCCTGGCACATGTTAAGTAAGAGGAATTTGTCCTTTGTTGGATTTTCCACCGCGGGTCTGTGTAATCAAGGAGCCTGATGATTGTTGGTAAAATGTCCTTTCCCTCTAGTTGTATGCCTCTTGCTTTCACAGCTTCAAATCATTTTTTCCTGCTGAGGAATGAGTTTGATATGAAAAGGACATTTAAAAAAAATACAGTCTAATCCAATATTATCTGAAAGTGTCACCCACTATTGTTTCAAATAGCACATTGGATTGCTATAGCTTAAGGAGATTTGAGAGCAATACTATTTTTACCTAGCTTGTCTACTTTGAGTAGCTTTAGTAGGAATCTCTGTAGCCTAAGGCATTTTTCTGGCACAAAATTATTTTAGTGAAGATTTACATTTAATAATTACTTCATCTAATAGGAAGATGTAGAATTATTTTTTGTCTTTTGAATTAAAAGCTCTAAAACAAGCAGTAAACTAGATAAAAATAGCAAACAAATTAAAAATCACCACCACCACAACAAAAAGTCAAAAAAAACCCCAAACAACAAAACAGCAGGAGTAGTGTTTCTTGACAACAGAAATGACTTGCTGATCTCTGCTAAAGCACTCTACATCTCCCTGCTTCCCATCATTTTTCGATGGGTTTCTTGCTTATACTCCTAGCACTAAAATCAATAACGTGAGAGCATTTCAGAGGAGTTATATTAAGTAATTCCTTTGGAAAAAAGAGGAGCTGAAAGCAAGTCTTTAGTATTGTATATATTACTAATCAACATTCAACTACATTAACAAAAGCCTCCTAAGGTTGCACACATTTGTGCTGACCTAAGGGACTTTTCAGGAAACTGCAGAACTTCTCTAAGAAGTCATTCATTTCTTAACATCTGGCCAGAGAAAAGCATCTCCTGATAAGAATGGGGCCCAAATATCCACAGCAGACTTCACTGGAATGCTTGCACAGATGTATGCATCTGTCTCTGAAGTCTTATTACTGGAGAAAAGAAGTACAACACACTGTAGATCCTGTTAGGAGCATCTGTGACTTCAGATGCCCTTGATAATTTTTCTGGACTTTGACATGTAAAAATCTCATGTACTAGAAGATGTACTGCATAAGAACACACAACCCTATCATTAATGGTAGAAAGAAAACACATAAAATGGAATAAACATTCCTGTGGCTGCATCTATAAAAATATCAGAGGGTGAAGTGGTGGCAGCAGTACCTTTTCTTCTGAGGGTATGGAAGAAAAAAACCTCTTGAGTCATGGTAATGTTGCACATTTAAAGTGAATCACCACTTATTAAAGATGCTTGCATGTCACTTATGTTTTATTTATATTTTTAACTTGCCCCTGAAGATGGATCTTGTCAAACCTATGCCTTTTTCATCAGGCTTATTTCATAATGTTAGTATTGAAAAATTGCAAGGATTACTTGGAATTTTATCTTTAACAGTTCTGCAAGCAGAAGACCAGAAATATGACTTTGCAGATAGTGAAAGGAAATCCCTAGAGTACCAACAATTGGAAGTGCATGTTAGTTTCTCTATTACTTGATCAATGCTGTCACTAATGCAAATCTATTCCCACAATGCACGGAGTGTCATTAATTTTATGTTGTTTACGTACTCTTGCCATAAGGTTAAACAATTCCTACTATTAAGCTAGATGAAATTGCATTACCTTAATGAAATGCACTTTACTGATAAAGAAGAATGTCACTTTCACAAGTGGAAGTGCTGTTAGCAAATTTTTACGAGAGAATTCCCAAAATCATATCATAATTGCTTGGACAGCTGTGTAGTTTACATAACGAGCAAACAATGCCAAGGTTTTTTATTTTCTTTGTCAGCTGTATTGGATGTTAGTATGCATGGTGGACCTTTTTTAGGCCTTTTATTACTTGATTGCAAATCATTCTTCATTGCTGCCCAAATTTATGGAAGGACATTGCTCCCTGAGGTGCCGTATCCTTTCAGGTCTGTAACTGAACATGACTGATGGCTCCAGTGTAACAGTTGCTTATTACGGCGCTCACTGAGCTATGATTGCTCCAATACTTTATGTTGGCAGATGTGTTTCCCTTGGAACAGCATCTCTGAGACAGAGGTCATTGATCAAACCCCCCTCTGGCTGTTCCATTATGTGCAAATTATTGCTAAAAGCAGAGAGTCTGGGGGGGGTGAGGGGGTGTGCATGTGTGTGTGCAGGCGGTCTGCTCATTGCAGAATTGAGGGAAGAGAAAAAGCTAGTGTAATGAAGCAAAAAAAAAAATCTGTCTAAACTGGAAAAATGTTTTTATAATATGATCAAATGGAGGAGAAAGAAAGAAATTAAGATTTCAGTGGGGGAAAGAATGCATAATATGGTAGCATTTCCTTTTTAACTGAGCAGTGCACAGTACGTGCCTTGTCTGTGTGTGCTTTTAGTGTTGAAGTTAACAGAAAAAAGGCCAGTCAATACCTAGGACGCTTCTATTAATATTTATTAACTACATGAGAGAACTGTTATTTATTGGCAAGGGCCTTACTATATAGTAGTGGACAGTAACTGAGCAGTGCACAAGTTCCAAAAAGAATAGAACAGAGATAGGAACTGCTGAATTAAGCAAAAGGCTGTCTTGAGTGCCTCCAAGATTGTTTGAGTGAGACATGGACGCTCACTACCACAAGCACTCTTAACAGAGGGTAAAGAGAGCCTCAATGTGCCATGAGCAGTGTTGCACAGAAACAGAATAATATCAGTAACCTATGAACAACTTACAATGCATATAAGAGAGATCAAAATTTTGACTATGAAGTTTGTCTTTCACTAATGGAGGTGATGATCTTTTTTTCTGAGGGGATTGTGATTTTTTTTTTTTTTATAAGCAGCAACATTATGAGCACAAGAAATCAGAGGGGACATTGAAAAAGATCTCTGGAAATTCATGTATCCTTTTCTCTTTCTCCCCAGAATCCATAAGATAATATAAAATATCAAAGCTTTACAATCTATCCAGCGTCTAATGGCTTGACATAAATTATAAAATAAATGGAGTTTTTCTGGACAATTTACTGAAATTAATATAAACTTCTGAATTAAACCCTAGTCAGACGGTATCTTTCGGCTTTCCTCAAATTGTATTGGCTTTTTTGTTTCTATTTTCCCTGGTTTTGTTTTAAATTTTTCTGAAAATAGTACATTCCAACAGATTTTTGTGTGTATAAAAATGTGAGTTTTCAGTGTGATCCCACACAAAAATAATTATTTTTTGTAAAAGTGAACAACTCATTTATTTTACAACTTTTTCTAGCTTTGTATCTCTAAGCACTGGGGTTAACTTGAAGGAAAAATTGCTAATGAAGAAAAAGATCAGTTAGCACCATTGTTTACAAACTTTAGTTCAATCTTCAGTATGTGTCCCCTGAATCACCATCCGTGGAGATAACCAAAATTTAAGTGAACAGGGTCCCAAGAAAACTACTGCAAATCAAACTGTTGTTTTCCAAGGATTTCGCCCACTGAAACTAGACAATTGTGATATTGGACTATCTGATATAAGAAAGTCCATTAAATTCTTAATAAAATATCTTTACTGTGTTTCTTGATTAAAAGTAAAGCTCCCATAAACCTGCTCAGGAATAACATTCTCTCTTCGGAGTCTTACTTTCCTTCACAAACAGTTCAACAATTATCATGCTGAATACCAAGCAATTACCATTTAGAGGCTGTAATAATTTTAACTGCATGCTTTATATTTAGTCGGCTCTAGCTTTCTTTATAAAAACAGAAAAGTGTTCTTTCCTCTGTCTAAAGAAATGAATCCTAACCTGGTCTTTTGGAGAAAGTAAATATACTTGTGATTAATAGATATTTCCTGTTTGCCTTTTATTTTTTTTCCGTCTTCATTTCTGATAAGGGACCCAATTTTTAATTTAAAAGAAAATCAAAATGAATCTAGTAGTCATTCAAGTTTTTTAATTGAAATTCTGAAAGAAAAATATTCCTTACCATAGTGAATGTTTTTCCTTCATCTGTTGCTTTTGTAATCTCCCTTGTAAGGTGTACCAGAATGCAGGAACCTTCAGAAAATAACCCATATCCTCAACTTTAAGGAAAGAAAAAATGGAGTTGTGATTTACTTTTATTTTTTTTAAACATTATAAACTTTGCAAACAGAAAAAATTCTTCCCCCTTGTTTTATTCTTGATGTAATGACAAGATAAATATCCAGATGAGATGATACAATTTGGAAATATCTGGCTTATAAATAAGTTTAATTTCCATACCAGGGCCTTCAAACAAAAGAAAAGTGATGAATTAGGTAATATTTGGAAAAACAAGAGCTCCTCTCTTTGCAAACATCTTTCCCTCATATGATACTTGCTTTAGATATAACACTTGCTTAGTGTATGGAGACGTGGTTTGTCTTTCATGGCCCAGGAAGAATTGCTGTACCAGGACAAGTTGTTTTTGTTTGCTTGAAAGGTATCATCATCTGATTATCCAGGAATCTTTCACATTTTTCCTTTGGAGTCATATTACTCATATTCATATTTTTCTCATCACAGAATATGATAAAAAATTATTAATCCCTGTAATGGCTGCATTTCTCTGAGTACAAGAAACCACAGATCTGTCAGTTCTGAGAAAAAATATTTGAGCAGAAACTGTTGAAGTTAAAACGAAGTAATTTACATAGAGACAGAATCCTATTTCTTCTCCCTCTTTTAACTCCAGTAAGGCAAAGTTATTTCTTCAGAAACAGGACATATTTATGGACTGATTAAATAATGCTCCTGAACTGTGCTTATTAGTCACTCATGTATTTTCTTGTGCAAGTGGTTTTGTTTGTTACCCATCAAGAAAAATATACAGGCCATGATCCTGAAGTCATGCCGTGAAGCCACCTTTCCTTCCTGAAAATGATTAATTTTCTCCTAGCATTATATTTGTATATTTTGAATAGGCACATCATGACTGTGTGAAAATTATTTTTGCAGAACATTCTGCTGTGATATATACACTCACAAATTAGAACGGCAACTACAGGATGCCTGTAGGACTTGGATGCTGTTTATCATTGTGCATAATTAGTTCACTGTCTGATTCTGCTGTAAACAAGGTTTTGTAGAAACCATCTTGCTAATGTCAGGGTGGAATTAGTACCTTATGTACCTTATGTAATTTTTAGGGATAAAATATCTGGAATAGTCATAGTAAAGGATGCACAATTTTATTTTTTTTTTCCAGTTTCTTCTGGGCCATGATTCTTGCAGAATTTCTTTTGGTATCCTCAAATTCCCTTCTACGTACTCTCCTGACTTCAAGGAAGTTACAGTGCTTTATTTAAATCCCTTGTCCTGCGAGAATGAATTAATGAATGTTCTTGAATGTAAGTTTTAAACAAGGAGCACCACAGCTCCTTTAAACAAGGAGCACCACAGATAGCAAGGAAGATGTAGATTGGCAAGACATCTTTTCAGAAATGTAAGTCACATATTGGTCATCTGGTATAAAACCAAAACTTTTGGGATGCAAGGTGAGGATTTATATCAGCAAAACAGTCATTGTTATTTGATTCTTTTCTGCTGATGTATTGTCAGCTCTCTTGTGACTGTGCACAACTATGAAAAACATAGGTCCCAAATCTTTTATCTATTGCCACAGCTGATTGTATTCAGAAATATCATTTTAAATCAAGAAACCTTTTGGGACAGTGTTTTAGTGGAATGTTCCCAATAAATTTTAGTTTTGCTGAACTAGTCTTTTCTGGCAAGGGATAAATAGCTCATTGAAAAGTCCTCGCAGTTAGCAAAAGGGTCTCAGACAGAATTGCTTTTCAGTAACAGAGAGTGAAAAAAACTTTATTAAAATACTACACCAGATAATTCATTCTTTAGAAGTTGTGCATGCACTGACGTATTCTCTTAATTAATGCCAGATCTCTCAAAGACCGTTCAGAAACCAAGGCGATATGGCTAACTGCCACTTTGTTCAGCAAAATAGAATATCTGTTAGTGAGAGCAGAGTCACTAAAAGTCTTTTACAATCATTAGGTAGCAAGACAGGCTGAAATAGCAGTCTTTCCAGGTCAGTGAGTATCTTGTCTAAGCTTCACTGACTTTTCCTAGATTAGCAAAAATATATATATCCAGACCCTTTCCAGGTCAATTAATAATATTTCAAGTCTTTGACTTTCCTTAAGATGTTGAAGAGTCAGATAGGGACAGTTTAAACTAAATAGAGTCATGATCTGTTCATACTGTGTAAATTCTTTTCAATTTTTTAATGGTGAAAACCAGGACTAGTAAAATAACATTTCTCCTGTCTTGGTTGAAAAAAAAAAGGAAAAAGTGTACCACAAGCCTACAAATTCAAAAACTTTAAATGTAAAAAGTTCTGTACTTTGAATAAACTATTCAATTTTGTTATTTTTAATATTTATAATCAATTTGGAAAGTTTTTCACATTGTTCCTACTGAAAACTGTATTACTGATGTTTTCCAAAGTGCTCAAAGTTGGTGTTAAGAAGTTTTAAGCTGTGAAAACGAAAGGGGACACTTTAAAGCAACATTCATTAACTTAGTAATCAAACACAGCACTGTCGTGTGCATACTTAACTTGAAAGACTTTCCCTCACAGCTTAACATCACTAATTAAAGGTTCTTTGTTATTAAAATTGTAGTTTGCACAGCCTGATTCATTTAACCAACTGGACTTCAATTCAAATGTATGAAGTGACATTACACTTTATTAGGGTTTACTCAAAAGTGGTTTTATTCAGTGCAATGGAATGTATGTAACTTCCAAGCACAGAAACACAAATCTTTATAGTAGATTTCCATATGAGACTGTATGGAACCAATAATTTTCACAAAATTCCAGTGTACATTTATCACAGTCTGTTCACTGGAGTCTATGCTGCTTTGCAACCCAGAGTATACTGCTCTGGTTATGGGTATATTTCATCAAGAAATTGCTGGCATAGGCTGGTGGCACAGAGAAATATGGTCTTATTATATTTTTCAATAACTTGAACAAGGAAGACAAACATAGCTACATATCTCTTTTTCTTATGAGATTGTTAGCTTTCGTTAGGTTATAGTGAGGGGGAAAAACATGATATTTATCTGGAATATAGGGCAGAGCAATGGTATGTCAGTCCACAGAAAAACTTGAGAGCTACAGATTCGGGCACCTTCACTTTGCTCTTTAACAGCTATTTTAATTTCATCCTTCTCAACATTTTCCTCTTTTAAAATGAGAATGACTTTTTATTCTGTTAGAGAAAGGTGAGACAAAATACCTTGAATTCATTTTGAGACAAATAAAATATCTCATGGCTTTGTTGAGACAACTGAATAAGTTATTTAGATCATATATTAAAGCAGCGAGACTTTGCAGTTCGGCGTAGGACTCTATAGTACCACAAACTTCAAAATTTTGGAAATGGAAGCCTAATTAACCTCAATTGAACAAATATCATCACTCCTGTGTGAACACAGTATATGAATCCACAACTAATTTGGCAGTTCAAATAAAAGTAGAGTTAATTGGCAGAGTATCATGATATCAGGGATGGGAAAATTCAGAAACAGAGGAGGAAATGAATATTGAACTAAACATAAAATTCTTTGAAGGCTGAACATTTATTTGTACTGCTGTCTTAGAATAAGACCTATGCCCACATTAACAAAGTTGTTTTTGGTCTTAGCACTAGTTCTTTATTCCTCTTCTCTTTTCTTGCTCTATATTTTTGCATTTAGCATCATTATCTGTAGGTGGTTATATGCTCACAAATATCCTTAAGAAAGCTGAGATCTTGATACCAGGTAACCATCATGTAAATGCAAAGGTGGGTACTGTCAAATTGGTGCAATCTCTGTTATAATGCTTGCATGAGATTTGACAAAACTTTTTTCTGAGTGGACATTCTTTTTGGGTGGGAAAAGTAATAGAAAAATTAATTATGCAATGCTATAGGTAGAACCTAATCTGTTTGAGGAATACAAGGTGAAGTCTAGAGAGAAGGTTAGAAACTAAGAAAGAATCGAGGATTTCTGGATTAGCCAGAAACCTTGATGCATACAGCTATAGTTACAGTTATATTAAAAAGGGTTATATTGGGCTAGCAGCCAGTTGCTAGTGTGGCTCTCTAGGGCTCCATTTTAGGGCCAGTTCTCTTCAGTGTTTTTATTAATGATCTGGATGTAGAATCAAATGCATATTAAGAGAGTTTGTAGACAATACTAAATTAGGAAGAGCTGTTGAATCTCTTGAGGGTAGAGGATATCGAGGTCCTGCAGAGAGATCCTGACAGTCTAGACAGCTGGGCAATCTTCAACTACATGAAGTTATAACAAGAATAAGAGCCAGATTCTGCACCTGGGATAGAGCAGCTCTGGATATATGCACAGGCTGGGGGACAAGAGGTTGGAGGGCAGCCCTCCACAAAAGGGCCTGTGGGTTCTAGTTGATGGCAAGCTGAACATGAGTCAGCATTGTGCCCTGGCAGTCAAAAGAACAACGGTACCCTGGGATGCACCAGGCCCAGTCTCTGTTCAGCACTGCGCAGCCTTGCCTGGAGCAATGGCTGCAACACTAGGCGCCACAATATAAGGACATAAAACTGTGAGGGACTGTTCAAAGGAGGTCAATGAAGATGATGCAGGGTCTATAGAGCAAGACATATGAGGAGCAGCTGAGGTCCCTGGGTCTGTTCAGCTCAGAGTAGGGCAGGCTGAGAGGAAGCCTCATGGCAGCTGCAGCTCCTCACAGGGAGCGGAGGGCAGCGCTGAGCTCTGGTGACAGCGACAAGGCCCGAGGGAGCGGCATGGAGCTGTGTCGGGGTGGGACAGGTGAGGGTTAGGGAAAGGTTCTGCACCAGAGGGCAGTGGGCATGGAACAGGCTGCTGGAGTTCAAGGAGCATTTTGATGATACTCTCAGACATAGGGTTTGAATTTTACCTGGTTCTTTGTGGAGCTAGGGGTTGGATTCTACAATCCTTGTGATTCCCTTCCAACTCAGGATATTCTATGATTCCATGGACTTAGAAAAGTAAGTATTTGGGGTTTAAAGGGGATCCTGAAAATGGTGTTAGTGTACACAAGTACATGGAAATGGCAAAATAAATGTTTCTGTTCCAGATAGGAGAATAAGCTCCTAAATTGATTTGCTTGATCTCATGATAAACATCAAAGGCTTTCAGAAATATGTTAGATATGAAACTCAAAAAGCTTTTTGAAGTATTGCATTTTACCTTCTGAATTTTATAAACTCTCTCAGCTCTCTGCATGTTACAAAATTCTGGGAAGATTCTGGGAAACTGAAAAAGACTAATCCTCTCACAATATTTAAATAAAAATAAGACGACACAAGCTTGTCAGCCTTGTGTAGTCTGTAGGCAGTTAGAATGGATGAATGTCATTGGGCCCATAGACTTGTACACATTCACTTTAATCAAGTGGTCTTGAACCTGCTCTTCCTGCTCTTTGCTTACATTCAGAAGGATTTTGGTCTCCCAGCATTTACCTAGAGTTTCAGGGATATGAGAGATTTGGGAATCCAGACTGCCAGTGAAAACTGAGGCAAAGAACTAATTGAGAACCTCAGCCTTGTCCATGTCTGTTGAAGCCTTTGTCATTTATCAGAGGGGTTTCCCTTCAAGTTATTTTTCACATCCCTTACCAAGTTCAGTTCCATCTGTGCCTTGCCTTTCCTGATCCAATCTCTGCATGTCCAGATATCATCCCTATATTCTTGCAAGGCCACATATTCCTGTTTCCACTGTCTGCACATTTCCTTCTTACAGGTATAAGAAGGTTGACCACCAGGTCCTTGCTTAGCCACACTGTTTTCCTGCCTCCTTTACTGGATTTCATGCACTGGAGTATGGAGAGCTCTTATGCTCTCAAAAAGGCATCCATAGAGAGTTTCCAGTTTGATATTGGAAAGCGTTTTGACTAAGGAGCAAAGCCATTACTAAATCAATATTGTATGACTCAGCTGGATAAAATTATCAAACAAAAGGTCCTTTAGAAGAAACAATTGTAAAAGAAGTCCTTGCTGAGCAAATGTTTCTCTGGATAAGTTCTGTGGGCCCATAGGTGTTTCAGATTTTTATGTAGAGCATAAAATAATTACTGATCAATTCACTAATGACATGAAAACTTCAGAATCAATAAAAGAAGATATCAGAGCACTGCTATAGACAGCCTGGAGCCCCAAGCTGTGTGGAATTGGGGGTAAATATGTAATATAAGGAGAATTAAATCTATCAGACTGCTTTTACATGTCTAGGATCCTCCTGGAGTGGCACAGTCCTGTCACCTTCTGTATGTCACAGCTTCCTGTTACAGAAAGCAGAAGTTCTGATAAAGACTTGCAACTTGTGGATCATCAGGTGAATGCAAAGAAATACTATCAGGAATAGCTTGCAGATATTTCTGTGTTTGATTGGCACTTGTGTTGTTATTTTTAGGTTAATGCATCAAGGCCAGGTATCAACAATTCAAAAAGGACAATGAAAGCCTTAAGAAGCTTTAAGGAAAAGATATGGCACTGGGTAAGCACTGTAAAAGAAGTCTCAGCTATCCCAATACATATGGCATAGTGGATAATAGGCCTGCAAATTGAATTGTGTGCATAGTCCTCTCCCACCTCAGCAAGGGAGAAGTGCAGCTGGGAACCAAACTGGAAAAGTTTCTGCTATTGCAGAAAGGTGGCAGTCTCCAAGGAATGGGCAGTCTATGGATATTCAGGAATTAAAACCTACATCCTTCATGCTGGAAGAGAAATGAGTGAGAGTGGATACAGTAGATGATGAACATGGAAGGGAATGACAAGTAATGGCTGATGGCTGTTTTCTGTCATTGCAAACCTAGAGAATTTCAATCAAAAGCAACAAATTCCTACTTAAAAACAGGTTGAGGTTTCTTTACAGTATACAAAATGAGCTGGTAATATTCACTGTAAGATGTGCATTTATAGAATTAGCCTGGGTTGAAAAAGTAACTGAATGGATTTTTGGAAAAAATGAAAATCATACTGAAAACTCAAGCTAAAATAAAACAAAATAAAATAACCTCAGAATCAGGAAAATCTTGAGCTGCAAACTACTGATGGCTGCAAGAGAAAGCAATACTTACTCTCTTCCCAGGCTGCCTGCTGTAGGGCTGTTGTTAGAGACAATGGGGTCAAGTAGACATTCTGTTCTGTTTCTGTATAGCCATTCCTACAGTTTTGGTGTAGAAGAGTATGTGTGAACGAAATATATCCAACAGTGTTTTCTGGCCTCATTCTGTGACTTAATGAGACCCAATAACTGATGGAAAAAAAAAAAAACAGACTTGTAATGAAACTCGAACCACACCGGTCATGAAACTCATGTACAAGCATATTTTTCAGCTGAATCTAATGGCATCTTATTTTCTTCTTGCTGGTAAGACCAAAAAAGGTATAATTGTCCCTTCTACTAGTCTGGTGGTAAGTAAGTAAAAGGTAAAATACTTTGAACTTTTCATTTCATAACGAAGTTGGTTTTCCTCTGAATGGAAAAAGGAAGACTAGGCATGAGCATAACCAAATCTTGCACCTGGGATCTCTGGGTACAGACCTGAGTGTCTCATTTCTTCAACAGATATGCAGATGTGCATTTACTTCATAGTTAGTATGATGCTTCATAGCTTTTATTCATATGGCTGGAAAACCTTTGAAAAATAGATCCCTAGCCCTTGTAAATCAATTCTGTGTTTCAGCAGTGGGGTATTTATGGAAAATAGCTCGAAGTGTGTTTTTGTTGGAAACGGGGAAATGTGTTCAGTTTTCTTTTCTCTTTTAGATGAAATACAGGAAACAAGAAATAGATACATTTAAATTTAATAAAAGTTAATCACATGTACTGTGATGTATCAAAATATATACATTAAGCCTTTTTTTTTTCTCAGAGAAAAAAGGCTTGAAAGTAATCAGAAATCATTACTGACCAAACTTTTAAAACTGCGCAACCAACCTGAGTGATGTCAAATAAGTAGTAAAATTTTGTTGTGGTTTTATGAATTTTGTTATTGGTATTCCACATCATAACATCATGCAGTGCAGTGGAAGTTAAAGAGTTAATGCTGCAACTGCAGCCTCAGAAGAGAACAGTGTACTACAGATCCCAGAAGACTTCATTATTCTGTTTCTGTTTTCTGTTCAGAGGGAAAGATAAAACTGACTCGGAGTCACGAGACTGTTCTCTTTTTCTGCTCATCTCTGCGGTTTGTGCTCCCTGGCTATTTCACCTACAGCATCAGAGTGAGGTCTTTGGCACTCACTCTCTCATTTACTTGATTTATTAGCTTCAATTCCAATTATATTGTATTATATTGTGTTATCTAACATTCTGCTATCACATTTAGCAAATTAGTTTTCTCCCTTAGCATATTGCTACTATTTTGTTTTTAGGTCCATCTCCCTACCTTTTCCCTATCCCCCTTCCTCCTTTCCTGGGGTGTGGGTCCATGGGTCCCTCTGCCCCATTAGTCATGGAACTGGGCTGAACCCAGCCAGAAGTTTTGACGAACTTTTACATTAGATAATACATAGTACTTGTAAAGTAGACTGTGGGAATATAAGTATGCAAAAAGGAAGCTCTTCCTCTTGAAAGTCAACAGAAATTTACATATAGATGCATACATGTGTATGCACTTAACACAAGTGTAATGGAAAAAATACTTCTTAGCTTGAGTTAATTATAATTTATGAATCTGCAAATTAATAGATGATGGAAAATTCAATTTAAACTCAAACACAAACACATACATGTGAATAAAACCATTTTGCAGATCTGTAATCAGACTGGTGACATCGTTTCTTTAAAGCTTGAATACTTTTGTATAGGAGAAATAACAAGTTGAGAAGTAGTTTTTTTTTGCTCCATACAGCATCCAACTTTAGTGAATTACAAATAGTAGTCTAGCATTTTGAAACATATATAGCAGAAGATCACAAGTTTTTTTCCTCTGTAATACCACTAATTTTTCAGAAACTTCTCTACATCCCACATTGTTCAGTTTCTTGTTAATTATTGTATTAGTAATTCATACACATGATGTAAAATTCAGTAATGAAATAATACGACCCTTTTGAAAAACTAAAAGTCTTTGGGTCAAAAGTCTCATTAACTATCCAAATATGCTAATGCAGAATTATTGGCAAGAGAGTTGGTCTATCACTTTACTTATAATTATTTTTAGTGGTATAAAGCGAAGACAATCTGGTTTTGTGTAAGTGAACTGTGGAAAGACTGCAGAACAAAGATAACATTTTGCTCAGATGGTAAGTACCAATGTCTTCAATTCATTTTTCTACATCTTTTGAGCATTGGATCTTGGAATCATGCAGTCATATTATGATTTGATTATAAAGAACATTAGCTTAAAGGTAGATGAGACAGGTTAGGTTTAAGTGGTGTAACTGTCATTTGTAAATCCTTAGACTTTTTATTTGAAGATGAACAGTGACTATGGATTTTAGCTGCCCTGTACTGTGTGCTTGTTTAGTTAGATTTTATTTTGTAATTCCTGGGTTTCATACTTTGGTGTTAATGCATAAGCCACATTAGAATGATCTACTTTTGCTTACTTTCAGAGAAAATAAGTTAAGTTGGGTTTCGGGTTGTGTCTCCTTACAGCATAAGGAAGCTGTGAATAATAATTTGAAAAGAAAAATGATTTACCATGATTTCAGGAATAAATGCAAATGATTTTTTTTTAAGTATATTTAAAAATAACAAAAAATTAGGGACAAAAAAGACTCAAAATACACTGTAGAGTTCAGAAATGAAAATAAATCTATATAACACTAAAATTCTTAAAAGCTAAGGAAAAAACCCAACAATATACAAGAGCATGAGATGATAATGGTGAGCAAAAATAAGATGATGAGGTTGTTTAAAGTGTCCCTTAGTATTCCCGCAGTAATTAAGAGAAAATAAAGGGAATAAACAGTATTTTGCACATCAATGATTATAATCTGCTTTGGGGGAAGATGCAGGTGTTCATTTCTGTTGAGAATAAGACCATTAAATGATAAAATATCTTCTAGATGGAGATATTTGCAATACTCTGAGGCAGAGACTCAACACAGACATATTAAGAATAGAGAATAGGCAATACTTTTGAACTTAGGGCCAAGTGGTTATGTATATAAGAGAGATTAAAAATTGTAACAGTTACTGTTGGTGGAAATGATTCAGAAAAAAGAGGTACAACTGAATTTTTCAAAAAGGCCAAAATCTGTAGGTAAAATCAGAATACTTAGTTTAAATATGGTAGGAACTGAAAAGATTGCCCTGGCTCAGAGCAGTCTTAAGCATGAATACAGCCTAGGTGATGTGTGGATTGAGAGCAGCCCTGCAGAGAAGGATTTAGGGATTATTTGTGGATGCCAACTCAACAATAGCGAGCAGTGTTTACTTGCAGCCCAGAAAGCCAACTGTATCCTGGGCTGCATCAAAAGAAACATAGCTATCAGGCCAAGAGAGAGATTCTCTCCCTTCATTCTGCTTTCATGGGACCCCATCTAGAGCAGTGCATTCAGCTCTTGAAGCCCTCAGCATAACGAAGACATGGAACTTTTGGAGTAAGACCATAGGAGTGCCATGAGGATAATCACAGAATCATAGAATCACCAAGGTTGGAAAAGACCTCCAAGATCATCCAGTCCAACCATCCACCTGCCACTAATACTTCCCCTGAGCCTCCTTTTCTCTAGACTAAACAATCCCAGTCCCTCAGCCACTTTTTGTAAGACTTGTGCTCCAGATCCCTCACTAGCTTCCTTGAGCTTCTCTGGACACCCTCCAGGGCCTCAGTGTCTTTCTTGGACTGAATAGGACCCAAAACTGAACACATTACTTGAGATGTGGCCTCACCAGAGCCAAGTACAGGGGGATGATCATTTCCCTCCTCCAGCTGGCAACTCTATTTCTGATACAAGCCAGAATGCCATTGGCCTCCTTGTCTACCTGAGCACACCGGTGGCTCATGTTCAGCTGAATGTCAATCAAAACCCCCATATTTATTTCTTCCATACAGTCTTCCAGCCACTCTGCCCCAAGCCTGTGACATTGCCTGGGGTTGTTGTGGCCAAAATGCAGGACTTGGCACTTGGTCTTATTGAACTTCATCCCATTAGCCTCAGCCCAGCTATCCAGCCTGTCCAGATCCAGCCTGTCCAGATCCTAAAAATCAGAGGTCTGGAGCACCTCTCCAGACTGAGAGTTAGGGTGGATTAGCCTGGAGAGGAGAATGCTCCAGGGAGACCTTACAGTGACCTTCTACTACTTAAAGGCAGTCTTAAAGGAAAGTTGGACATGGATTCTTAACGAGTGTAGAGATAAGCAATGGGTAGCAGTTTAAAACTAAAAGAAGGGAGATTTAAATTAGATGTTAGGAAAATATTCTTTAATAGTAAGGCAATGAGGCATTGGAACAGGTTGCCCAGAAAAATCGTGTTTGCCCCATGCCTGGAAGTGTTCAAGGCCAGGTTGGTAAGTTAGTAGGCAAGCTGATCTAGTGGAAGGTATCCCTGTCCATGGGATCTTTGAGGTCCATTCCAACCCAAACCATTCTACAATTCTATAAGTAAAAATGGAATTTACAGGAGAAGAAAAATCAATTAGACTTGTTCCAAGATAACTTTTAACTAAGGGAATATCAGGTTCTTGAGAAAATCATACAGATGACAAACACTGATGTAAAGACTTAAGGGTCACTTTGGAAACAAAGTTGGCTATCGGAAAAGAAAGTGAAGCAATTGAATAGATGCTCATTGCAGGTGTTTAAAACATCATGAGATATACTGAGGTGCTGGTTGTGTGTGTTATAACAGCTGTGTTTCATCTCTATAGGCCATTAAAATATCATGTGACCAACAAGAATAAGAATCAGTGTATAATAGGAGCTCCTGGATCTAAACTATGATACATTTCTTGTTGGTGCAATTCAGACAGATCAATAGGGGCGATACTGATTTTACTATTCCACCAGGTTTCTGTAATCACTGGTGCAAGATGCCAATCACTTTCTCAGTAGAGATGTAGTACAAACAGAAAATATGTGCATTCTAAATTACGAGTCCTTATTTTATATCTTAAAGATTTTATGTATCTCCATGTATATTTTCATTCATCCTACCCTTAGGTAATATATCTATTCGTCACAAAGACAACCAGACACAATTTAGTATAACTCATGTCCCCACTACTATGGAATTTTGAATGTCTGAATATTAGTGAATTACAATAGATTTAAGCCTTCCTATAGAGTAAGTTAAAACTTTAAATGATTTTATTTAGATTTACTGGAAGATGGATAGAATATTGTAACAATTCAGAAAAAATAATTTTGTTTTCTTCAGAATCTTGTATTATTTCCTTTATTGTTCAAGTAAGAACAATGTAACAACTGTTAGAATGTTTTGCAGCATAACAAATGCTAATAAACATTGTTTCATTTTAATTTGAAATTGTTATTATTTTTGCCAAAGGAAAAAATATTTAGGAAGGTACTACTCGGATCTGCTGATGTAAACTAAAAGCTTATTTTGGTTGAAGGGAACAAAGGCATACAGTGCAATCACAACTTGTAATTTGTATGTGCTATATCTTAGTAATCCAGGTACTTAGAAGCCTGTGAAGAATTTCAAGACCATAAGCACTTGTGTTAGAATGAGATTCCAGAACTGCAGTTTTTCTTACTGGAAGTATCAAGATCCTATATTTTTAAAAGGTATCAGAGCAATCAATTGAGTAATACATTTAATTCAGACAAAAATAATATGAACTTCCAGTAAAAGGCTATAGGCAGTGAATAGACAGGCTCTGAGAAGCACTAGATGTTATTTAAATTTGAATCCAAACTGGAAAGACTAAAATAAAGTATGATCTTGATGTTTTATTGAATATTTTGCTGTTTTTATTGTAATGGAGATAATGCAAACAATATAACATGCTCTGCAATTGCAGTCACTTCTTGGGAGTTCTTGGCCAGAAGTATTCTATGCAACTCATAGATCACTGTTTTCTCTCTGACACAGTGACACAAGACACACACACCTAAGAAAATGCTTAATTCATCCAGCTGTTGAACCGTTTAAGCATCTCCCAGTGTTTCTTAGCTGATATGGTATATGATATTGAAAAATACAATTTTCTTTTTGCTGAGAGACTCATAATTTATTAGCTGAAAGGGCCTCCTTTTTCTAAATGTTCACAGAATCATAGAATGTCTTGAGTTGAGATGGACCTTAAAGATCATCTAGTTCCAAACTCCTGCCACAGTCAGGGTTGCTACCCACTGTATCTGGTTGCCCAGGGCCCAACCTGGCCTTGAACACCTCCAGGAACGGAGCATCCACAACCTCTCTGGGTAACTTGTTCCAGTGCCTCACCACTCTCTGAGTGAAAAATTTCTTCCTAACATCTAACTTTAATCTTCCTTAATCTATCACTATCTGCCTGTGTAAACAGTTGGTCTCCCTCTTGTTTACAAGCTTCTCCTAAATACAGAAAGGCCACTATGAGGTCCGACCTGGGTCTTCTCCAAGTTAAACAAGTCCAGCTCCCTCGACCTTTCTTCACAGGAAAGGTACTCCAGCCCTTATGGCCTCCTCTGGTCTAGTTCCAAAATTTCCACATCTTTACTGTACTGGGGGGCCCCAGACTTAGATGCAGTACTCCAAATGGGGCCTCATGAGGGCAGAGTATCACCTATCTCACCATGCTGGTCACCCTTTTTTGATGCAACCCAGGATACTGTTGGCCTCCAAGACTGCAGGATTACACTGGTGGTTCATGCCAAACTTTTCATCTACTAGAAACCCCAACTACTTTTCTACACAGCTGCTTTCAATTAGTTCTTTTCCCTGACTGTGCACTTGGCCTTGCAGAATCTCATTAGGTTCACTTGGGCCCACTTCTCAAGGTTGTTCAGGTCTCTTTGGGTGTCATACCTTCCTTCTGTTAAATCAACTACAGCATTCAGCTTGGTGTCACAATCAAATTTGATGAAGGTGCAATCAATCCCATCATCTATATCATTGACAAAGATATTAAAGAGTCCCAAGTGCCAAGATGGGCCCCCGACGGACACCACTTGTCATCAGACTCTAATGGAGTGTGGCCTGGCAACGACATCAGCCAGTTCCTTCCTGCATGTCATCAGTCATCATGGACTTACACACATTCTGTCTCATGAGGAATCCTTGGACTTAGTCTTCCTGGGAGAGGTGTGTGTCCAGAGAAGGATGACAAAGCTGATGTGGGGTCTGGGGTGCAAGTTTTATGAGGAGTGGCTGAGAGAACTGGGGATTCTTTAGTCTGGAGAAGAGGAGGCTCAGGAGAGACCTTATTCTCCCTACAATTGCTTGAAAGGAGGTGGTGGTGAGTTGAGTGTCAGCCTCTTCTTCCATGTAACTAGCAATAAGACTAGAGGGAATGGCCTCAAGTTGCACCAGAGGTGAGGGTGATCTTGGATGTTAGGAAAAAATTCTTCTTTGAAAGAGTGGTCAGGTGCTGGAATGGGCTGCTCAGGGAAGTGGTGGAGTCTCTGTCCCTGGACATGTTCAAGAAAAAGTTTAGATGTTGTACTAAGGGACATGGTTTAGTGGGGAAATATTGGTGGTAAGTGAATGGTTGGACTAGATGATCTTGTAAGTCTTTTCCAGTCGTGGTGATTGTATGATTCTAGGAGTTTTCTCCCCTAGTCCCCACCTAAAGATGTAGAGATGTGAAAGACACAGGAACCCTGTCTGCCAGTGGAGACTTAGCCAAAGTGTATGTTGAATAATTAAATTTCTCTGGGACAAATCTGAGGTTTTCTCCTGCTGCTTCCTAAAGAAACAGTGTTCCCTGGCTCTTCTCTGTCACTCAAAAGCATATCCCCTCCCCCCTAGTTTTAAGCTCTGGTGATCAGCCTAGCCAGCTTACTGCCTAGTATATTTTTGCCCCTTCTGGTCAGCTGTGCCCCATCCAGCATCAATACGCCCAGTCTCTCAAAGGTGCATCAGCGTCCTGCAGTGCAGAATACCTGACTAATAAGACCTTTTGACTTTTTTTGGTGACACTGGTTCTGACTGGCTTATATTTCCATAAGAAAACCATTCTAAATGACTAGCAAATTAGTTATGTTTCATCTTTTCCAGGTGAGGAGCATAATGCTTGATGCTTGATGCATAATGTTATTACACTGAGGGAGACTTCCTTCTTTAATGGAAAATTAGTTTTATTATGGTGCGTCCTGAAAAGGCTTTAGGCGAATTAAAAGGCCAAAATCTGTTAGGAGAAAGCTTAACAACAGAAGAAAAATATTCCGGCTATTTGTAGGTATATGTTAGTACTAATCGTTAGTACTGGTATTAGTCTAATAGTTAAGCATGCTATTTTGTTGCACTTCATAAGTAAGTTCATGCTAAATTACATTAAATTTATGCAAAGGCTCTTGCATGAAATTACAGCACCGAGACACTGTACTGTATTTTACCTTAGAAGCAACTATTCTGAGTTAGTGTCATCAGCAATGGTAGTCCATATATAAAGACTGCTATTTCTACTGGATTAGCTTCTAGTAATGACTCACATATCATAAGAGTGTTAGCGTTTAGTTCTAAAAACTGTGGTGAGAAAACCAAAACACATCAGAATGGAAATTCAGTGCAATTTTGGCATCAGAATGGCATTTTATTGCTTTAGAACTTAGTGCAGTTTATTATTGACCCAGAATACAAGTTCTGTTAACTACAGAGAAATAAAAATGAAAACACTACCATAATTACAGAGGCTTTTCTTTGTTTCATTCACTCCGTTCTTATTTTTGGGCTGAAGGAAATGATTTTGAACTCTACAGAGTGGGGCTACTATACTCACAATCTTTCAACTTTTTATTTTATCTGGTTTGTGGAATTTCCCATTTCACGAATTCCAGAAATGTCAGTCTGTAGTCCAGAGGTAGGCTTTCATTCTGGACGTCTGATGCAGGACTTTATCCGTACTGCTAAGGAACTTTAATCTGAGTTGTGTATATTTTGATAGGAGTAAAACTCCTCCTCTCCCACTTCCTATCCCCTACTTATATTTCCTTATGTTGAGAATTCACTTGCCTTTGCATGATATTGCTGAATTATGGTCAATAGAATATATTTCTAGAATATATTTGAATTATGGTCAATAGAATATATTGGCATAGATTAGCATATTTTGTGGTCATTTCAATAGAAAGTTCTACCATATCTTCCTTTTAACAACCTACCGTTGTGGGATGTTTAAAACTAAAGGGCACAATTCTACTTTGGATGATGACATAAGCATAAAGGCCTATGCTGATTACACGCGTGTAAATACAAATACTGGAAAAATAATAAAATGAAATATTAGAGAATATTACAATGATTATAACAAAATGTAAAATATTGCAAAAAGAAACAAGTGCAACCAGAAGTGTCTGTATTCTTGGAAGATCTTCCTGCTCACTAAGAAAAAAAAATCCTATTTGTTTTTTTTTTTGACCTTGGTTATCCAGGTTATCCTGTAATTTGGAACCAAATTACAATCAACTCAGAAAAAAATAATCACCAACAGATTGAAAAATCACTTATTGTATTGAAAAAAATACTGTAGGCTCTTTTTTGGTTAGAGGTTTACTTAAACTGTAGCATGAAAATATCTTTGGTAGCACCAAATCAAGCTATAGATTTTTTTTAAAAGAAGTATTGAATTTGCAATCAGCAAATATATAAATAGACTATAAATTTGGAAATATCTGGTGCCTGTTCAGCACCAACTGTTCAACAACAGTTCAGTATCACTAAAACTTGTCTGCTGGAAAGACATATGAATCATTAGTTGTTGTCAGGTGTGATCTACTTCTGACAAATTCAAGAGTTGAATAGTAACCGAATTTTAGTCACGAATTTCGAAGACAGCTATGTCTAATGAGACTGGATAACTGTCTAGGATAAATAACCTACAAACCATCTACTAAATAGATGTTGGACTGAAAAAATCTTTCTTATCTTTATATTCCATTTTACACTGCTATTTGGAGCTTTCAAAACAGTCAAATGCTCTCTCTGGAAAAGATGAGCACAGAAATAATAGCCACTATCTAGTGACCAGCACTAATACAAAGTATTGAACTATGATTGATGAATGAAATAAACTTTGTAAGGCTATATGATAAAAGCTCCTCCACACTCACTAAGGAGTACAAACAATGTCAGTATACTTGGCAGACCAAATACGCTACTGGGCAACACCCAGGCCCATTCCAGGAGCCATCAGCCCACCGAAAGCCCATCTCTACTCCAGAAAATTATAGAAAATCATGCAATTGCAGATGGGAACCCAAACTCCATGCTACAGAGGAATGAATAACCTTTCTGGGCCCCTCTCAGTTCTGTTCCAGGTGAACCTCAACCCTTGTGTCCACATGTGAAACTCTCTGAGGTAAGTCACCAGGAGAAGCTCCTGGGGTCACTCTTCACATTATAGGCACTTGCTGTCCTGGAGTGTGGGATACATTCTGGGGGTAAGGCAAGGGGCTCAGCTGAAGTGCATCCACAGCTATGCATGCAGTGTGGGCAACAAAAAGGAGGATCTGGAAACCATTGTATGGCAGGCAAACTATAACTTAGTTGCAAAAACATGGTGGGATTGCTCCCACAACTGGGGTGCTGCAGTGGATGGCTATAAGTTCTTCAGAAGGGACAGGCAAAGAAGGAGGGGTGGTGACGTGTCTCTCTATGTTAGAGAGTGCTTTAATGTTGTTGAGTTTGGGGCTGGGAATGATGAGGTTGAATCTCTATGTGTAGATCACCTAACCAGGATGATGAGACAGATGAGGTGTTCTATGAACAGTTGGCAGGGCAGAAGTTGCACGATCACCAGCCCTTGTTCTCATGGGAGACTTCAACTTCCCTGATAGATGTTGGAAATAGAATGCAGCACAGAAGAAGCAGTCTAAGAGGTCGCTAGAGTGTATGGAAGATAACTTCCTGATGCAGATGGTAAGAGAGCCTACCACGGGAGGAGCCCTGCAAGACCCGTTCACAAACAGAGAAGGACTGGCGGGAGATGTGAAGGTCAGGAGCTGTCTGGGACAGGATGATCACAAAATGGTAGAGTTCTTGATTCTTGATGAAGTCAAGAGGAGGGGCAACAAAACTGTTACCTTGGTATTCCAGAGGGCAGCATTTGAACTGCTCAGGACACTGGTAGGGAGAGTCCCTTGGGATTCAGTCTTGAAGGGTAAAGGGGACCAGGAAGCTGGTCACTCCTCAAGAAGGAAGTCTTAAAGGCACAGGAGCAGGCTATCTGCCAGTGCTGCAAGATGAACCAGTAGGGAAGAGGACTGGCGTGGATTAACAGGGAGCTTTTCCTGAGGCTCCAGGAGAAAAAGAGAATCTTCCTCCTGTGGAAGAAGGGATGTGCAACTCGAAGGGAGTACAAAGACATTGCTAGGATGTGCAGGGAGAAAATTAGAAAGGCAAAAGACCAGCTTGAACTCAACTTGGCTGTTAGGGTAAAAGAGAACAAAAAAACTCTTTTACAAATGTATTAACAGTAAGAGGAGGGCTAAGAAGAATCTCCATCCTTTACTGGATGTGACAGGGAACATGACCACTGAGGATAAGGAAAAGGTTGAGGTTCTCAATGCTTTCTTTGTGTCTGTCTTTAAAAGTCAGACCAGTTATCCTCAGGGTACTCTACCCCCTGACATGGAAGTCTTGGATGCGGAGCAGAATAAACCCACCACAATTCAGGTGGAAACAGTTAGAGACCTACTACTCCACCTGGACTGCCACAAGTCCATGGAGCCAGATGGGATCCATGCAAGGTTGCTGAGGGAGCTGGCAGAGGTGATAGTCAAGCTGCTTTGCACCATCTATCAGCATTCCTGGTCAATCAGAGAGGACACAGAGAATTGAAGGCTTGCCAGTATGACTCCCACCTACAAGAAGGGTCATAAGGAGGATCTGGGAAACTACAGGCCTGTCAGCCTGACCTTGGTACCAGGAAAGGTTATGGAGCAGATCATCTTGAGGGAGATCACATGGCATGTGTGAGACAATGTGGGGATCAGGCCTAGTCAGCATTGGTTCATGAAAGGCAGGACCTGCTTGACCAATCTGATCTCCTTCTACGATCAAGTGACCCACCTGGTGGATGAAGAAAAGTCTGCTCATGCCTAGACTTCAGCAAAGTCTTCGACACTGTCTCCCAGAATATTCTCCTGGAGAAGCTGGCAGCCCACGGCTTGGAGAGATACACTCTTTGCTGGGTAAAGAACTGGCCAGGCCCAAAGAGTGGTGGTGAAGGGAGTCACATGCAGCTAGCAAATGCTCACAAGTGGTGTTCCCCAGGGGTTGGTACTGGGGCCTGTCCTGTTCAATATCTTTATTGATGGCCTGAATGAGGGCATTGAGTGCACCCTTAGTAAGTTTGCAGATGACACCAAGTTTGGAGGAGGTGTCGATCTGTGTGTGGGTAGGAAGGCCCTACAGAGGGATGTGGACAGGCTGGATAGCTGGTCTGAGGCCAATGAGATGAAGTTCAACAAGACCAAGTGCTGAGTTCTGCACTTGGCCACAATGACCCTAGGCAGCGCTACAGAAACATGTTTTACTGAGGGACATGGGTAAGTGGGAAAAATTGCTGATTAGTGGACTGGTCTGTACACTTGTCTGGCCTTACCATGCATCTGATCAGTTCAGTCTCTCCTATCTTCTTATAAGTCTTTCCTAGGTGAGGAACGTTATATTCAGAGAGTGTGTGTGATAAAGGGTGCAGGGTATGCATAGCAGCTGGAGGCAGGGAGGGAGAGAGGGCTCTGTGTCCATATTTTAGTTTGTGATCACTAGCAAAGGTCAAGCCAGACCAGCTGGTGAGCAAGTGAAGTGGCTTACAAGAAAGTTGTGAGTGTGTCTTCTAACAGCTAGCTCTGAGTGTTAGAGTGTCTGTCTATCTGTTAGGGGTAGGCTGCTGAATCCTGGCCAACTGTATGCAGGCGCGTGTGTGTGCATGCGTGCGTGCGTGTGTGTAATTGCCAGTAACTTTAGTGGGTTCTGTGGCTAGTATGTCCTGGCACTGCCGTATGGGGAGAGTGGGATCAGGGAGCAGCTACTGGGCAGACTGACTGATCCTCATTCTACATGTGTATGTATCTATTCTCACTGGCAGACCTCAGTCCTGCTCAGGCAGGCTGTCAGTGCTGTTAATTTTTGTGTGAGTGCTCTCTGTGTCTGCTGGACCACAAGCTGGCCATAAAAATATACATATGTATATGGTGTTTACATGTGCCTCCTGGGAAAACAGTTTTGACCTCTCTGCTGGTTGGACCTGTGAACACAATGCTGCACCAGCCTCATCTCTCAGACTGTGGGATTGGCATGGTGTATTTGTTTTCTGATGAACTTCTAGATACTTTGACTTGTTTTCCTTTCCTCAAATGCTCTGTTTGTGTTGTTCACTCACACTGTTTAGATATTTTAAATTTATTTCCAGAAATAAGTTATACTAGAGTGAAAATACAAAGAGTAGACACATTCTAGATTGTGGTTTATTGTTACGTCTATAAATGAAGACAATTCTAATAGGCATTCTTCCAGTTTTTAGTAGCTAATTTTAAATAAAATGCTAGGTCTAAGTTTATTTTCCCATAATTTAAATGACAACTTTTTAACAAAGAAGTTATTTCATTTTTTTAAAGCTTCAGGCATATGTGGCTATGAATTTATAAGCACAAATTTATTGATTAATGTTAGAGTCATGTTTAATTCTATAAACCGAGGTAGGATTGCTCATCTGGAATAATGTTACAAATAAACAATCATAGGCTCATTGGCTGCTTGATAGCTGTCTGTTGGGTGTTTAGTTGTACTGAATGCCTGTAAGACAATTACTCCAAAACTGCTAGTGCTTGTGAAGATTGCTGACTTGGGCTTCTGGGTGTAGCTTTACAGGTGCAACACTGTAAGAAAGAATTAATTTGCCTTTTTTACTCACTTACTTGTTAATGGTTTTACGCTCTGTGTTTCTCGCTAGCCAATCCACAGTAATCCTTCTATTTGAGCTTACTGTCTTTCCAAAAAGTTTCTTTTACAGTGTTAGCTACTGGCTGGAGTGTTCGTCGGTCCATACTGTAATCACAGAATCACAGAATGGTTTGAGTTAGAAGAGTCCTTAAAGATTAGGTAGTTCCAACTCCACTGCCATGGGCAGGGACAAAAGTCCTAGTGATTTTGAGACCTCTCTAAGTTCCTACCCCTACCATCCATAACTTCTCTCACCTTCTTCATTCTCATTTTTTGCAAAATGTTCATTGCTTTCTGCTCCACTTATATTTGCTGTCAAACCATTTTTAATTTCCTGTGTGTTGAAATCAGGAAGTTTCAATTTCAGTGGTGATTTGGTGCTAGAAAACAGTTTTGAAAGGCTGAAAAGAGGTTCCTTGGTTTTAGTTTGTCATGGTTTTGTGATTTTCGGTTATTGGTATTCCACATCATAACATCATGTAGTGGACATACCTAGTTCTCAGAAGAGAAGGACTACTACAGTCCCCACGGTACTTTACTCCTTTGTTACCATTTTCCAGCCGGAGGGAAAAGATAGAAGCTCACAGTATAAAAACTTGCAGATCACGAGACCTCGTCCCTTTTTCCGC
>NC_034438.1:40146870-40149521 GCF_002078875.1 Numida meleagris | reverse complement strand
GCAAAGAAATGGACTACTATGGAAAAAGGCATCCAATATTTGAGAGAATGCGCTGTAGTGGAAATGTTACATGACCCTGGATTCATTCCTGATGATCCAAACCAGGAGCATGATCCTGAGAGAATGAGGTGTACACCAGACATGTGGCGTACATTTACAAGAACTGCACCAGAAAAGTACGCTGGTACATTAGCAGCCATGTATGGCAGAGGGGAAAGAAGACCCCCTATGGGTGAACTGATTTTCAGGCTCCATGACTTTGAGCTACATTTAACCCCTCTGCAAGTTTATGCTTCAGCCATTGTAAAGGTAACTGAAAGACTGGATAGACTTGAGAGTGATCACGATGATATAATAGAGGAACTGACTTCTTTGCCTCATGACGATAAACCTGATGACAATCAGGATTGTCGAGACACCCTACGGGAGGGCCTGAGCAATTTGTTGTCCTCCCAACTCGCATCATCCAACGTCTCAGCTATTAGAAGAAGAAAACATTCTCCTGCTCAAGCAAGTGACAACAGTAAGACTATGTCACGCGTTGCATTGTGGCGTTTCCTACGTGACCATGGAGAAGACATGAAGAAGTGGCACAAAAAACCCACTCCTGAGCGACAAGCACGGGCAACAGAACTGCTAGCCAAATCAATCACCAAGGCGAAATCCTCCGCTCCTGTCGCTGCGGGACGTGGTAAAAGCCGTAAGGGCCCTGATCAGAAGAACAAGGGAGGTAACAAGTAGAGGGGCCCTGCCCACAGCCAGGGGGGGGAAAGGGATAACAGAGTGTATTGGACTGTGTGGATTCGATGGCCTGGCACATCAGAACCACAGCAATATGAGGCACTGGTGGACACAGGTGCACAGTGCACTCTAATGCCCTCGAGTCACCAAGGGACAGACTCAGTTTACATTTCTGGGGTGACTGGGGGTTCCCAAGCGTTGACTGTGTTGGAGGCCGAAATAAGCCTCACTGGTAAAGACTGGCAAAAACATCCTATTGTAACTGGTCCAGGGGCTCCGAGTATACTTGGTATTGGTTACCTCAAGAGGGGACATTTCAAGGATCCCAAAGGGTATCGATGGGCCTTTGGAATAGCTGCTGTAGACACAGACAATGTTAAGCAGCTGTCGGTTTTGCCTGGCCTGTCAGAAGATCCCTCTGTGGTGGGGCTGCTAAAAGTAAAAGAGCAACAGGTACCGATTGCCACAAAAATGGTGCACAGACGGCAGTACCGCACCAACAGGGATTCCTTGCTCCCCATTCATAAGTTGATTCGTCAACTACATAGCCAGGGAGTGATCAGCAAAACTCACTCACCTTTTAACAGCCCCATATGGCCAGTGCGTAAAGCCAGTGGAGAATGGAGGCTGACGGTAGACTACCGTGGCCTGAATGAAGTCACACCCCCACTGAGTGCTGCCGTGCCGGACATACTAGAACTCCAGTATGAACTGGAGTCAAAAGCAGCCAAGTGGTATGCCACCACTGACATTTCTAATGCCTTCTTTTCCATTCCTTTGGCCACAGAATGCAGACCACAGTTTGCTTTCACCTGGAGGGGCGTTCAGTATACCTGGAACCGTTTGCCCCAGGGGTGGAAACACAGCCCAACCATTTGCCATGGGCTGATCCAAACTGCACTGGAACAGGGTGGTGCTCCTGAGCACCTACAGTACGTTGATGACATTGTTGTGTGGGGTGATACAGCAAAGGAAGTTTTCGAGAAAGGAGAGCAAATAATCCAGATCCTCCTGCGAGCTGGTTTTGCTATCAAGCGAAGCAAAGTGAAAGGACCTGCACAGGAAATTCAGTTCCTAGGTATTAAGTGGCAGGATGGACGTCGCCACATCCCAACGGGTGTGGTCGACAAAATCACTGCCATGTCTCCACCCACTAATAAGAAAGAGACCCAATCTTTTCTGGGCATAGTGGGCTTTTGGAGAATGCAAGTTCCAAACTATAGCCTCATTGTGAGCCCCCTTTATCAGGTGACGCGGAAGAAGAATCATTTTACTTGGGGCCCTGAGCAGCAGCAGGCTTTTGAGCAGATTAAACAGGAGATAGCCCGTGCCGTGGCCCTGGGGCCAGTACGGATGGGGCAGGATGTTAAGAACATCCTCTACACTGCTGCTGGAGAGAAAGGTCCCACTTGGAGTTTGTGGCAAAGAGCCTCAGGAGAGACCCGAGGTCGACCCTTGGGATTCTGGAGTCGAGCCTACAAGGGGTCTGAGGAGCGCTACACTCCAACTGAGAAGGAGATCTTAGCCGCGTATGAGGGGGTTCGAGCTGCTTCCATAGTAATCGGAACTGAAATGCAGCTCCTCCTAGCACCTCGACTACCGGTGCTCAACTGGATGTTTAAGGGAAAGGTTCCATCCACCCATCATGCTACTGATGCCACTTGGAGTAAGTGGGTTGCGTTGATTACACAGTGAGCTCAGATGGGGAACCTCAATTGTCCAGGAATCTTAGAGGTGATCATGGACTGGCCTGAAGGTAAAAAGTTTGGAACATCACCAGCGGAGGAGGTATCACGTGCCAAAGAGGCCCCACCATACAGTGAATTACCAGAAAATGAAAAGAAATATGCCCTGTTCACAGATGGATCATGTCGTATTGTAGGGAAGCATCGCAGATGGAAATCCGCGGT
>NC_034438.1:40141889-40145070 GCF_002078875.1 Numida meleagris | reverse complement strand
AGTAAATTAGTTTGTTTCTCCTCAGACTGTTGCCGCTGTTCTTTGCTCTCAGGGCCATCTCCCTACCCTTTTCCCCTTTCCCCTTTTCCCGGGACATGGGCCCTTGGGTCCCCCGTCCCCTTTGTCACGGAATCGGGCCTAACGCCCGTAAACCATTGACATAGTTCCAGTGTCCTTTTCAGACTTAGTCTGGAGTTTCAAGAAAAACTCTACTTTCTTTCTGGCCTGGAAGACATGAAATGTTGTGGAAATGTTCCATGTATAGTTTGTATTAGAATTTGAAAGGAGTAGTATATATTTAGTGACACCAAACTTCAGTTTTAACTAAATCTGAACTGAATTCCATCAAGTCTTTATTGAACATAATTTCTTTTTTCCTAATTCTGACAAATTTGAGGACATTTTGAGTGACAGCAAAAGGGAAATCTGTGAAAAGCAAGGTTTCTCTCAACAATTTTGAGACTATTTAAAACAAATCGGATGTTGGCTTTCTCATGATAACTTCAGCATTATTTCCGAGAGTTAGACTTTTTTCCTCTGCAGATGATTTTAAATGAGCTTCTGAGGATGTTTATTGAAACAGAATATTGGCCTTAAAAACATGTGTTTGTTTTTTTTTCTTCCTTTTTCTATGTGAATCATGACCCAAAAACTGCTTACAGTTTCAGAAGTTCAGAACAATGACAGAGTTCAGGAGGCTGTTTTGTTTGTTTTTGAAAGGCATTAGCTTATACTTCAGCCGGAAGCCAATGCTGTAAAAGAAACTACACACTTCTATTTAAAGTCTGGTACTTCAAAGCAGAATCGCTGGACAGCTGTTCAAGTGATCTTTGATCCAGAACCTATTCATTTATGTATTCTGTTCAATACTGAGCTCTTTGTGAACTATGAAACACTTTTTCATCACAGCGCAAACAGAGCTAGGCAGGTACCTTCCAGTTCTCAATAATAAAAGTCACTTGATTTGTTCAGTTTAGAAAAGAGGAGGCTGAGGGGAGGCCTCATGGCGGCCTACAGCTCCTCACAGGGATCAGAGGGGCAGCAGTGATCTCTGCTCTCTGGTGACAGTGACAATAGCCAAGGGAATGGCATGGAGCAATGCCAGAGGAAGGCCTAGTGAGGGTTAGGAAGAGGTTTTTCAGAGGGCAGTGGGCATGGCCCCAGGCTGCCAGATTTCAAGAAGTGCCTGGACAACACTTTCAGACATAGGGATTGAATTTTGGGTTGTTCTGTGTGTAGTCAGGAGTTGGACTTGGGGATCCTTGTGATTCTCTTCCAACTTGGGATATTCTGTAATCTATGATCTGTGAACATGATAATTCTTTATGCACTACACTGCAGAAATTTCTTTTCACATGATTTAAGAAACCAAAGTCACCACTGCTTTTTGATGTGTTGCCTTAAACCTAATCTGTAGTATAAGTGTTTATCACTACGTAACTTAAAGTAGCTTTATTTTACAATGAAAAGAGAATGTGTTAAAGAACTGGCATGTCATTACAAACAACTCTCTCATTGCTAATTGTTATTAAAAAGTAGAACACCAGTGATAAGTGTGGTCTGTTCTGTTGATTTAATAATTTATAGATCAATTCTTTTTTGATGTTGCTTCTATAGGCGGCAGCTTTACACCTCTATCAGACTGCTCTAGAAAGTTATATATCAACAGTTACAAGGTTGCTGTGTGTTGGCTATTTAGGATACCTTTTGGTCAATCACAACTGGCTAAAGACAATAATTAATTACCCTTTGTTTTATAATATTCCTTCATGCAGTATTGGTTACAGCATCTTTCATTTCTATTTTCTGTTGACTTAAATTTCTCATTATTGTAATGTACTTTCTAATGTTTCTTACTTTCCTTTGAATGGTCCACATTCCAATTTTTTTGCTGCAGCACTTGAGAACTAAAAAAAAGGACTGTCCACAGCTGAATCTTGTGGAACTACTTATTCGGAATGGAATCTCCAAGCAAATGGAAGAAAATGGAAGAAGGTTCTCAGGAGTACTCAGCATGGGTTCCCCAAGGGGAAATCATACCTGACCAGTCTGATAGTCTTCTAGGATTTCATGACTAGCTGAATAGATGAGGTGAGAGGGGTGGATGTTATCTACCTTGACTTCTGCAAGGCTTTTGATGCTATTTTTTGATGCTTAATCAAGGATGTAATAGGAGGTAAGATTAGGTAAGACGTAAGATTAGGAAGTGTGGGACAGATAAGTGAAGAATGAGGTGGATTGAGAGCTGGCAGAACTCAGAAGGTTGTGGTCAGCAGCACAGTCTAGCTGGAAACATGTAGCTAGAGTTGTTCCCCAGGTGTCAGTACTGCATCTGGACTTGTTTAACACCTTCATCAGTAACCTGGATGAAGGGACATAGTGCATCCTCTGCAAGTTTGTTGATGATACAAAGCTGGGAGGAGTGGTTGACACACCAGAAGGCTGTACTGCCATTCCGTGAGGCCTGGACAAGCTGAAGAGCTGGGTAGAGAGGAATGTTATGAGGTTCAACAATGGCAAATGTAGAGTCCTACACCTGGGAAGGAATAGCTGCACACATTAATACAAGTTAGGGACTGATCTACTGGAAAGGAGCTCTGCAGAGAAGGACCTAGGTGTCCTTGTGGACAGCAGGTTGACCATGATCCAGCAATATGCCCTTGTATTCAAGAAGGCCAGTGTTACCCTGGAATGCACTAAGAAGATCGTGGACAGCAGGTTGAGGAAGGTGATCCTCCCCCTGTACTCTGTCCTGGTGAGGCCACATCTGGACTATTGTATCCAGTTCTGGGCTCCCCAGACACAGAACTTCTGGAGAGACCAGCAAAGAGCTACAAAGATAATGAGGGGCCTGGAACATCTCCCTTATGAGGAAAGTCTGAGAGACCTGGGAATATTTAGCTTGGTGAAGAGAATGCTTATAAAGGAAGTTCCATCTGAACACGAGAAAAAACTTCTTTACTTCTAGGATGACAGCACTGGAATAGGCTGCCCTGAGGCATTGTGGAATCTCCTTCTCAGGAGATTTACAAAACCCATATGGATGCTTTCCTGTTCAACCTACTGTAGAGAACCTGCTTTAGCAGTGGAATTGGACTAGATGATCTCCTGAGGTTCCTTGAAAGCACACTCACACACACACACAGACACACACACAATAGCAGCAAGAAAAGCTTTTTTT
>NC_034438.1:40136344-40137434 GCF_002078875.1 Numida meleagris | reverse complement strand
AACAAGCAGAACAGGTTTTTATCCCAGCGGGGTTCACTACCACCCTTTTCAGAGAAGGATATGTAAGTTGATCCAGCTGCCAGCTCGGGTACGGCGGTGTGGTTTCATCCCATCCCAGATGCCAGGGACCTTCATCTTGCTCTTTGTTCGGTAAAGGGTTTGCACGGGGCGCGGAGGGTGCGATCTTCGTGGGCGCGGTGTCCTGTTCTTCTGCCGAGCACCTGATAACGAAATCTCCCCCGCCAGATCTCCCCTCCGTTTTTCCCCCCCCCGGATCGTCAGGCTCACCAGAGGTGCTCTGGGCTCCCTCATCAAGCCCTAACAATTTTCGCACCTCATTAGCTGCTTTTCCCTCCTCCCTGGCTGCCTGTACAGCCCCTAAAATCAATCCCCAGGTTTTTAATTCTGCCGCCTTCTGAACGCTCATCGTATGTCGCGCCAGTGCAGATGTGAGAGAATCCCACTTCTGATGATTAAGTACATCCTCTGGAGTATCTATTTCTCCTTCCCTTTCTAAGCGAGAGAGTACTGCAGTGATCTCTTTCTTAGAAGGCATATTCTTGCCACAGTAATCTTTACAGAATTGCAACAATACCTTAATTACAGAATCCATGGTCAGCGCCCCGCCGTCACCTCGGGTTTTACACGCTGAAAAATAAAGTGGCGCCCCGCCGTCACCTCGGGTTATACACGCCGAAAAATAAAGTGGCGCCCCGCCGTCACCTCGGGTTATACACGCCGAAAAACAAAGTGGCGCCCCGCCGTCACCTCGGGTTATACACGCCGAAAAATAAAGTGGCGCCCCGCCGTCACCTCGGGTTATACACGCCAAAAAATAAAGTGGCGCCCCACCGTCACCTCGGGTTATACACGCCGAAAAACAAAGTGGCGCCCCGCCGTCACCTCGGGTTATACACGCCAAAAAATAAAGTGGCGCCCCGCTGTCACCTCGGGTTATACACGCCAAAAAATAAAGTGTCTAAACACACACTCAACTCACAAAGTTACACACAGTTACACACACGTTCCCGGGTTTCGGCACCACTTGAAAACACACATACACGTTCCCGGGTTTCGGCACCACTTGAAA
>NC_034438.1:40129581-40136174 GCF_002078875.1 Numida meleagris | reverse complement strand
ATATTTTTGCTGAGGCATGTAGCAGTGAAGCATGAAGCAGTATTTTCCATCTACTGACATATCAAAAGGTAGCTTATCGGATCATCTTAGTTTGCCATTTTCCCTGCGTCACGGGTACATTCTTTGGTCAACTTGTCCCTATTCCTTCGGGGAGGGGGCCTTTCTCGTTACACCTCTCATCCTCGCAACCGCCTATTACAACAGTTCCTTTCAACTCCTATGATTCTGTGATTCTGTAATGCTGTAGACGAGGTTTGGCCAATTCAAAATGCAATAGTTAGCTTATTTATTAAATACACAATTCTTAGAAGTATATACCACTGCAAGATTTTCATTTTTTTCACTTTTATCTCATTGTTTAAATTAATTCAATTTTTAATCCATTTATACTGCTTTATACAGCTCTGCAATGATACCAGTGCTCTTGTGTACCTCACATTATCTGTTTTTTTGTTTTCCTTTCCTAGATGAATTGCTTTAGTTTGTATCTTTACAGAATTTCATATTACTTCTCGTAATAAAATTCCATGTTATAGCATCTTCCAGCAATGACTTTATGATAGTTGTTCTCTTTACCAACCTTAGGACTTATTTCTCAGGAATGCCACTGCCATTTACTAATCCAATACACCTAATTGCTAATGAAAATACTGAAAAGTACTGAATGTTGAACATCTTATTGTCATGACACAACTCTGCTCTTACTACCACTTCTGAGTTTATTAGTTATTCATGTAACGCTGCTCAGTTAAAAGTACTTTTTACCGAAGTCCCTCTCCTGCGTTGTAGACTGATTCCCTTACATTTAATATTTCATGCAAGTTTCTCACAGCTGTTGTGCTTTGGAGCTTTTTCAAGTAAGAGTTCTTCCACTGAATGGATATGGGACAGGTATCCATGCAGAATATGAAATGAGTGGTCTAAAATGCAGGATTCATTTCACATGTGTCTGAAAGACTGCAATTTCCTTTTACTTTATTTATTATATCATTATACATTGTGAATGGTGAGCATTCCTTCTTCCCTTGCCCAATATCTCTTTTTATTATGTAATTTATGTATGGAAATCTGTGAAGATTTGCTTTCACTCTTAGTTTGTAATTTGTAATACTGAACTACTCAGAATTCGGAGTCCTGAATTCCATTAAACTATCTGCCCTTTTCAAAGATAGAACAAAAAGATAGGCCTTGTAATAAAGACAAAAATGTAAACACACTTTGATTTCTCTGAAAGTAGTGCCTCCTATTTTATTATGTTGATCCACAATGTCAGAAGCAGATGCTGGTGGTATGGCAGTAGAGCTGATCCTTCCCACCAATATTCCATTACATTTTGTTGCCATGTGACAGATGGCAGCAGAGGGGCAGTCTGAGAAAGTAGTGTCTGACATGGAAGTGCGTATAAGTAAAGAGGTGTCATTGAATTCCTCCATGTGGAAAAAATGGCACCCTTGACATTCACTTAATGCTTGCTAAATATTTTAGGAGACCAAGCAGTGGAGGTGAGCACAGTGAGGTGGTGGGTGGTTGTCAACGGGTGTTCGGCCTGGTTCCATGACGAATGGGATGGGGGACCCACGGACCCATGCCCCAGGAAAGGGAAAAGGGGAAAAAGGGTAAGGAGATTTTTGTTGCCTTAGAGCAAAAACAGTGGCAACAATCTGAGGAGAAACAAACTAATTTACTAAATAAGATATCGGAATGCAAAATAACACAGTATAATACAATATAATTACAATTTAAGCTAATAAATCCAATGCAACGAGAGAGAATGTCCAAAAATCAAGGTAGACCTTACTCTAATACTGATGATAAGACAGCTGGGGAGCGAGATGCTGCCAGAATGAGAGACGGGGAGAAAAAAAAACAAAGGTCTCGTGATCTGTGAGTTTTTATCTTTCCCTCTGACCAGAAACAGTAACAGAGGAGCCAAGTCCCCTGGGGAATGTAGTAGTTCTTCTCTTCTGAGAACCAGGTACATACACTACCTGATGTTATGATGTGGAATACCAATAACCAAAAATCATAAAACCATGACAGTGGTGCATTTCAGCAGTGGTATAAGACACATCTGGTGCAGACGGTGTAGATTTTTGTGAGCACAGCATGCAGGCTTTTGTTCATTGCTGATGAAAATGCATAGCTAATGGTGGCTATGTTGAAAAATAGTGTTTTGTAGCTGAAAATTTTATCTGTCAGTCATAGAATGGCTTAGGTTGGATGGGACCTTAAAGATCATCTAGTTCCAAAACCCATGCTATAGGCAGAGCTGACAGCCACTAGATCAGGCTGCCGGTATCCCATCAAACCTGGCCTTGAACACCTCCGAGGATGGGGCATTCATAAACACTTCGAGAAAAATATTCTGGCACCTCACCCCACTCTGAGTAAAAAAAATCTTCCTAACATCTAACCTAAATCTCCCCTTTTATTTTAAAGCCATTCCCCCTTGTCCTATCACTATCTGCCTGTGTAAAATGTCCTCGTCTTGCTTATAAGCTTTCTTCAAGTACTGGAAAGTCACTATGAAGTCTCCCTAGAGTATTCTCTAAGTTAAACAAGTCCAGCTCTCTCAACCTTTCTTCATAGGAGAGGTGGTCCTGCCCTTTGATAATCTTTGTGGCCCTCCTCTGGACCCTCTCTAATAACTCCTCATCCTTCTTGTCCTGGGAGCCCAAGGCTTGGGTTCAGTACTTCAGATGGAGCCTCATGAGGGCAAAGTAGAGGGAGACAATCTCCTCCCTCTCCCTGCTGATCACCCTCAAAAGAGGGTGATATCTTTTGATGCAGCCCAGGAGACACTTGGCCTTTTGTACTGCACTGATGGTTCATGTCCCGCTTTTCATCCGTCAGGACTCTCAAGTCCTTCTCTGCCAGGCTACTCTTGATGAGCTCTTATCCCAGCCTGTATTTGTATCTGGGTTTGCCTTCACTCAAGTGGAACACCTTGCACTTGGCTTTGTTAAACCTCATTAAATTCTTGTGTGCCTACTTTTCAAGTCTGTCCAGGTCCCTCTTGAGGACATCTCTTCCTTCTATTGTGTCAGCTGCACCACTCAGCTTGGTGTCATCAGCAAACTTGGTGAGGGTACACCTGATCTCACTGTCTATGCCTTTAATGACGATATTGAAGAACACTGGTCCCAGAACAGATCTGTGGGGGACACCACTCATGACTGGCCTCAGTCTGGACATAGAGCCATTGACAACAGCCCTCTGCATATGGCCATCCAACCAGTTCTTTATTCACCAAGTAGTTCAACCTTCAAATCCATATGTCTCCAATTTAAAAGATATGGTTGTGGTGTGGGATGTCATCAAAGGCCTTGTGAAGGTCCAGGCCGACATCCAAGGCCCTTCCTTTGTCCATTGATGCCATCACTCCATTACAGTAGGCCACCAGATTGGTCAGCCATGATCTGAATTTGGGGAAGCCATGGTTGCTGTCTCCAATCAGCTCCTCATCTCACATGTGCCCTAACATCTCTTCCAGGAGGATCCACTCCAAGATCTTTCCAGAAATAGATGCAAGGCTCACTGGCCTGTAGTTCCTCAGGACTTTCTCCCTTTCTTGAATAAGGGAGTGATTTTTCTTTTTTACTAGTCAGTGGGGACTTCACTTGACAGCTATGATTTTTCAAATACGAGGGAGAGTGGCTTAAAGTACTGTCCACTCTGTTCTGCTCCTTTGTCAGTTTCCCAGTTTCCAGAGACTTTCCCAGGGGATCACATCCAACAATTCCTTAAACAGATTGAATTTCGCAGTTCTGAAGTTCAGGGTCTTGACTCTACTCTGTGCCAGGCCCACATTCCTCAAGATCAGGAACTCGAACATGGCATGGTTGTTGCAGCCCAGACTGTCTCCAAATTTAACCTCTTTAATGATCTCCTCCATGCTGGTGAGCACCAGGTCCAGAAATGCTTCACCTGTGGTGCGTCTGTCCAGTACCTGAACCAGCAAGTTGTCATCAACGAACCCCAAGGGTCTCCTGGATTACTTGCAGCTTGCTGTGTTCTTTTCCCAGCAGATATCCAGGTGGTTGAAATCCCCCACCAGGATGAGAGCCTGCAAGCACGATGCCTCTTTCAGCTGAAGCAAGAAGGTCTTGTCAGCAAGGCTACCCCTGATCAGGTGGCCTGTAATAGATCCCAACCATCAGATGCTCTTTATTCGTCCAGTCCCTCCCGGGCTCTCAACTATTTCATGGCTGTTTCTCAGGGGCAGCTCTTCACAAACTATCCACTTCTTAACACAGAAGGCATAGTTTTGTCAATTTTTGTCAAAATGCAGACTGTTTACCCTTTTGGTTTTTGCAGCAAACACTTGTTTAATGTAATTACTATCCTACAGAAAAATATTCATATACATACGCATATAAAAATGATACTTGCTTGAGAACATCTTTCAAAAATGATCTGTCCTCTCTGTTATAAGGGTTTTCTTCAGACATGGAACTGACAAAGAGAAAAAATGCTAAGAATAATAAGTAATAATCATTAATAAGAAATAGTCAAAGATATACAGTAATCAGAGTGAAGAGTTGGCAATCAACCCTGAGGCAGATATCTTCACGTGAAGTATTTATTTTAAATAATGAATACTCTCAGAAAACAGATTGTTCACAGGTCATTTAACAGTAAAAAAAATGAATCTGAGTTCTTTAAGTAATATAACAGGGTAGTACTATAATGGGAAAAAGACAAAGAGTTTCCCCTTTAATCAGATTTATCTAGACAGCTTGGAGGAGAAAACCCAAGGAATGTCCCTTGGTTCCAATCATGTAGATTCTTACCTGTTTCTTTTTCACAGTCTCTGGAATAGCCAGGCTGTAAGAATATACAAATTCTGAAGTCTTAGGGGCATAGGGCATCCTTTTAGTATGGTATTTTTAATATATCTATAAGTGTCCATTATTCCTGAAACAATGTGATACAGTTTCAGTACAAAGAAATAGTAATGGCATGTTTCCAAACCCAAATATAATCAGTTTCAACAGATCTGTTTCTTACTCACTTTCAGTGTAACATGAAGAATAAGCTGCAGACAGTCAGTAAAATGGCAGATTTTTTCAGAATTTTTATTCCACCACACGACGTAAATGTGAGTGAATTTAAACAGCACACATTTTATTTTCACACTTTGATTTATTTCCTTCTTTCTAAGTATAACATCTGGACTTCCCACTCAAACTATCATACTGATAAGAGCTGATGGATGAAGTAACCAGTGAAAGACAAATGACAGTTTCAGTATTGAAAGTTTATTTCTAAACAGGAAACCAAAATACAAGTCAGGACATCTAGAACTTGGCAGATATAAATTATAGAAAACAGATGCTTTCATATTAATGGTGCACTTTTTATGTGTTTGTTATCTGCTTTTTTTTCAAGATTCTGAGAGACTCTTTAAATTGAATATTATTAATGCAATTTTATGTAGGTAGAGCATATTTCTATTCAATTTGAAATGGAAATAAAATTTCTTCTGAATATCAGAGCCTTGACCTCTTTTTCTCTGTGTGTGTGTGCAGGATTTGAGTTGTTTTCTACCACAAACTTTTGACTAAGTTGGCAGGTGTTAAAATATATTTTTCCCACATGAGGGCATCAGAGTTGTTCCAATGCAATATATAGAAGACATCTTATTATACTATTTAATTTCCTTTTTTTTTCAGAACAATGGGAAATAAAAGTGAACATAGAAATCCTATACCAGTATCTTTATTTTCACAGAGAAAGTGAAGTAATCTATTTCTTTTATTTCAGAATGAGCCCTGTCATTTTAAAAAAAAATGGTGTCAACAACAAGATCTCCCTGGATCATATTCTATTGATGGAAGTCAAGGGAGTATATATACTCATGAGAGTATAATAATTAGAGTGTAAGCTACTGTTTGACTTTGTCAAGAACCAATAATAAAAACAAGCTGCAATCAGAACAAATTAGTAGTTATGTGTCTGCAACTTACTTCGTGTTAGTCTCACAGCTAATGGTAGGAGAAAGACATAGAGTGATCCAAAACTAGATGAAGTTCATTTTCTTGGTTTTGTCAGCTGTCTCCCAGAAGATGTGAAAAGTCAACTATGCCATGGAAGAGGACAAAAGGATGAGAGAGACAAAAACTCTTTTTTTTAAGCCTGTACTTATTGGCAACTATTAGAAGTTATGAGTGTTTCTGAACCTTACAACACATACTACTTTGCCCACTGTGAGAATGGTGGAAAATAACTGCAGTGGGTCAGTTGCAGTGTATCTTTGTGAGAGCATGATAACCTTTGTTTTATCACATATCTTACATCTGTTGCATGAACACAATTGTCATGGTTCTCTTCATCTTTATAATTCTCGTGTTCCTGTATTGTTTAAACTCACTGACTTCCTAGACAGCTCAGCAAGTCTCTCAATTGCTCAATCTACTGCAGTTTGCTGTATTTCTTTCTTTCTCTCTTTCTTTCTTTCTTTCTTTCTCTCTCTCTCTCTTTCTTTCTTTTTTTCTTTCTTTCTTTCTCTTTCTTTCTTTCTTTCTTTCTTTCTTTCTTTCTTTCTTTCTTTCTTTCTTTCTTTCTTTCTTTCTTTCTTTCTTTCTTTCTTT
>NC_034438.1:40015854-40125266 GCF_002078875.1 Numida meleagris | reverse complement strand
TTGATGACATTGTTGTGTGGGGTGATACAGCAAAGGAAGTTTTCGAGAAAGGAGAGCAAATAATCCAGATCCTCCTGCGAGCTGGTTTTGCTATCAAGCGAAGCAAAGTGAAAGGGCCTGCACAGGAAATTCAGTTCCTAGGTATTAAGTGGCAGGATGGACGTCGCCACATCCCAACAGGTGTGGTCGACAAAATCACTGCCATGTCTCCACCCACTAATAAGAAAGAGATGCAATCTTTCCTGGGCGTAGTAGGCTTTTGGAGAATGCAAGTTCCAAACTATAGCCTCATTGTGAGCCCCCTTTATCAGGTGACGCGGAAGAAGAATCACTTTACGTGGGGTCCTGAGCAGCAGCAGGCTTTTGAGCAGATTAAACAGGAGATAGCCGTGCCGTGGCCCTGGGGCCAGTACGGACGGGACAGGATGTTAAGAACATCCTCTACACTGCTGCTGGAGAGAAAGGTCCCACTTGGAGTTTGTGGCAAAGAGCCTCAGGAGAGACCCGAGGTCGACCCCTGGGATTCTGGAGTCGAGCCTACAAGGGGTCTGAGGAGCGCTACACTCCAACTGAGAAGGAGATCTTAGCCGCGTATGAGGGGGTTCGAGCTGCTTCCGTAGTAATCAGAACTGAAACGCAGCTCCTCTTAACACCTCAACTGCCAGTGCTCAACTGGATGTTTAAGGGAAAGGTTCCATCCACCCATCATGCTACTGATGCCACTTGGAGTAAGTGGGTTGCGTTGATTACACAACGAGCCCAGATGGGGAACCTCAATTGTCCAGGAATCTTAGAGGTAATCATGGACTGGCCTGAAGGTAAAAAGTTTGGAACATCACCAGCAGAGGAGGTATCACGTGCCAAAGAGGCCCCACCATACAGTGAATTACCAGACAATGAAAGGAAATATACCCTGTTCACAGATGGATCATGTCGTATTGTAGGGAAGCATCGCAGATGGAAATCCGCGGTGTGGAGCCCTACACGACAAGTTGCAGAGGCCACGGAAGGAAAAGGAGAATCGAGCCAATTTGCGGAGGTAAAGGCTGTCCAGCTGGCCTTAGATGTTGCTGAACGGGAGAGGTGGCCAGTGCTTTATCTCTATACTGACTCATGGATGGTGGCAAATGTGTTATGGGGATGGTTACAGCAGTGGGAACAAAAAAACAAGTTTTTATACTGTGAGCTTTTATCTTTTCCCTCCGGCTGAAAAATGGTAACAAAGGAGCAAAGTGCCGTGGAGACTGTGGTAGTCCTTCTCTTCTGAGAACCAGGTATATCCACTACATGATGTTATGAGGTGGAATACCAATAACCAAAAATCACAAAACCATGACACCCTCTTTCTTTCTCTCTTTCTCTCTTTCTCTCTTTCTTTCTCTCTTTCCTTCTTTCTTTATTTCCCTCTTTCTCTCTTTCTTTCTCTCTTTCTCTCTTCCTTTTGTCAGTACAGTTTGTTATCGGTGTTAGTTTTATTTTTGCTTTAAACAAAATTATCTGGACATGTGATCTAGTTAATATTCATCATCAGGACCATGCTCTTATTTTATTGCCTCCTTGAAAAGGTGAAGAGTGTCTTGCGTTACCATTAAAATATTACACTTTGATATCCATAAATAAGCAGCTATATATGATCCAGAAGATTCCTTGCAGTTGAGTGGTGTTTTCCAATAGCAAGTTAGCACATTATTTAATCCTTTCATACAGGTATCTCTTTGCCTCTAAAAGTTACTTAATAAAACTATAACAGAGCAAGAATGTAGATTAATACCTAGGCTGTATGTCTCAGAAACAATATACTGGAACTCTTTCATGATACCTGGGACAGCAAGTAACTGGAGCAGAATGCCCAGATTACATTTGGCTATGGATCTATGTATGCTGCGGGCTTGGACCTGTTCAGATCTCAGAGCTAAGTTCATTTCTAATGTAAGTTGACAGAAGATTTATAGAATTGTGCTTGAAGTATAATACCCTACCATTAATTAACAGCATTTTCCCATAGAAGCAAATAATTGAACCTCTGCTTAAAACCCAGCACTGCTAGTTCCCTGGTACACTGAATCAAAGGAACTGAAATAAATGATATTGCTCAATTCACCTGCTGGCTTTAGGCTACTACTTTATAAGAAAGTATTGTCACGCTGAAAAAGCATTCACTTGAGGGTGGTATTTTCATCTCAGTGATCTATATGTATAACAAATTATTTTGAGATGCACAGTACTTAGAAATAAAAAAAAGAAGTCAAGAATAAAAATTGCAGTATGAAGTAATGAATGCCAAGAATGAAAACTGACAAATAGTTTGGCAAAGACTTTCTATTGTCTCAGCTTTCATTCATTTTCTTCCTCAACTGCTTTGTAAATGAACGTGTCCAGCCTATTGTGCAGATGAGCTGTATTTATAAGTGTGCTCAAGCCTGTGTGTGGGTGTGGGGAGTATGTATTTGTATGGATGAATTATGATTTCCTGCTCCCTTGATAAATATAAATGATTAAGTAGGTTTCCAGTGTATTCTCTTTGCTGTAAATGCAGATTTTTTTTTAATTATTATTTTTTTTAATGATTCTACAAGCAGAATTGAAAGATGATCTACAGCAAACTCAGTAAAATTAAAGGAGAATGTAACAGCTCCTTAGATAGCACAGTGGGCACCTCCTGCTGACACACTTACAAATCCCCTCAGGTTCCCACTGAGGCAGACACCTATTGATTTCTTTGTTTTCCACCTTCACAAGTAATAGATTTCCCTGTCTATCTCTAAGGAAATAATATAGTCAAACTAATTATGTACTTAATTTGAAAAAGAAAAAGGGCAACAGGTAGTGAAAAATGTTTGCAATGTGTTAGATGAATAGAAAGTTGCCTCCATATTTTTTGTTTTTATCCAACTTATCAAATGTATTCTGACAAAGAGAAAATGAACCTTCTACTCAGATTAGTCAAGTTAAAATTATAGAGCTCAGAGTGTGAATACACAAACTTTGCCCTTTCCTTGTTGAAAACAGAATTGGATACCAGTATTTCCAATTTTCTTCATTTAATTTTCAGAAGGAAGCAAAGGATTTGGATATAATAAAAAGCTTAGAACAGAGATTGAAGAGAGTTTTATTTTCAGGTTGTTAGAATTCACAAGCCTGATAAAATTGCTTCCTCTCAGAGTATCCAAGTAGTAGAAAAAGAAATCAATCTGCAAGTGACATTGACACTAATACTGGAGTACTGTCCAATTAATCCTGAAAAAACATCAGCCTGGGGAAATAGGAGATGGATGGAGAGTACTGTCTTTACTGTGCATCATCACTATACAACATGCCTAAAATAAGAATAATAAAAAAGAAATAATGAAGGCAAATGGGAGAATGGCATAGGATAGGAGACAGAGAAATTAAATAAAGGTGTTAAACTGAAGTGTTCTTTTATGCTGAAGATCATAAACTTACTCTGTGAGAACTGGTAAGCTAAAAAAAAAACACGTTCTGTAATTTTTGCAATTTTGATCCAGGAAACTACAGGCCAGTTAGCCTCACCTCCGTCCCTGGAAAGGTGATGGAACAGCTTGGTCTGGATGCCATCTCCAGGCGACTGTAAGAGAAAAAGGTTATCAGGAGTAGTCAGTATGGGCTCACCAGGGGGATGTCATGCTTAACCAACCTGGTAGCCTTCTATGATGTCAGCACTGGCTGGGTGGATGGTGGTAGAGCAGTGGATGTAGTCTACCTTGATTACGGCAAGGAATTTGACACTGTGTCCCACAACATCCTTATAACAAAGCTGAGGAAGTGTGGGATAGATGAGTGGATGTTGAGGTGAGTTGAGAACTGGCTGACTGGCAGAGCTCAGAGGGTTGCCATCGATGGTGCAGAGTCCATTTGGAGACCTGTATTTAGCGGTGTTCCTCAGGGGTCGGTGCTGGGTCTGCTCTTGTTCAACATCTTCATCAGTGACCTTGATGAGGGGATAGTGTCCACTTTAAGCAAGTTTGCTGAAGGTACGAAGCTGGGAGGAATGGCTAATGCACCAGAGAGCCTTGCACCTAGGGAGGAATAGCTGCATGCACCAGTACAGGCTGGGGGACAAACTGCTGGAGAGGAGCTCTGCAGAGAGGGACCTGGGGGTCCTGGTGGATGACAGGTTGGCCATGAACCAGGATTGTGCCCTGGTGGCTGAAAAGGCCAATGGCATCCTGGGGTGCATTAGAAAGAGCATGGCCAGCAGGTTGAGGGAGGTGATCTTCCTCCTCTACTCTGTCCTGGTGAGGTCTCACCTGGAGTATTGCACTGAGTTCTGGGCTCTCCGGTACAAAAAATACAGGGATCTCCTGGAAAGAGTCCACCAGAGGGCCACAAAGATGATAAAGGGCCTGGAGCATCTCCCCTGTGAGGGAAGGCTGAGCGACCTGGGTCTGTTCAGCCTTAGAGAAAAGAAGTCTGAGAGGGGATCTGATAAATATTTCTAAATATCTGGGGTGAGGGAGGCAAAGGGATGAGGCCAGACTTGTTTCAGAGGTGTGTGGCAATAGGACAAGGGGAAATTGCTTCAAACTGGAGCATAGGAAGTTCTGCACAAATGTGTGGAAGAACTTCTTCACGATGAGGGTGATGGAGCACTGGAAGGCTGCCCAGGGGGGTTGTGGAGTCTCCTTCCCTGGAGATGTTCAAGACCTGCCTGGATGCCTACCTGTGCAAGCTGGTCTAGGGAGTCTGCTCTTGCAGGGCGGTTGGACTCAATGATCTCTAGAGGTCCCTTCCAGCCCCTACAATTCTGTGAAATCTGTGAAATTTAGCATAATGTACATACAGTGTTCCAAAAGCAATGTCTCCTATTTATTTCCATGGAAACTACAACAGATACAAAAACCACAATAACACTGTTTGATAGAGAATATTCTCAGCTACAAAGCAGTATTTTTTGACATTGTCATCTGTTCCAGTGCTTCACCACCCTCACTGTAAAAGACTTTTTCCTTATATCCAACCTAAATCTACCCTCTTTAAGTTTGAAACCATTTCCTCTTGTTCTATCACAACAGACCCTGCTAAAGTCCTTTTTGGACTCAATCTTTTCATCCTCTAGCTTGCATTGGTAGTGGGGGTTGTCTTTACCTTAGGAAAAGACCTTACCTTTGTTGAACCACCAGGGCCCATTGCTCAAACCTATCTAGGTCTCTCTAGATGGCATCCTGTCCCTTCAGCATGTCTAGGGCACCCCACAGCTTGGGGTTTCAAGACTGCCAAAAAATTTCATCAGTTTACATTTGTGAGACCATTTTCAGTTGATATAAAATACATGACCTTCAAATTTTCAAATGTAATGTATAGTGCTGCAGATATTCAAATCAAAAACCTGATAATGCCTTTTTAGTGGACTTTTGTAATCCCTATCCTAGAAGAGAAAAATATCCTTTGCTTCACAGTCATACCTTATTTATGTCACTGCTTTTTGGCAGTACACGCATTTTGAACAATTGTCAAGGATGAAGTAGAGAAGACTAAAATTTCATCAAAGATCTCTGAGGATCACCTTAAGACCTCAGTAAGAATTGCAGCCACTGATGCTAAACTAGCCTGATGTGTTAGTTTCACAAAAACATGGTCAAATATTCCTAGTTTTATGTTTTTGTTCCTCTCTTTTTAACGTTTTAAGAAAAATATTAACAAGTAAAACATTTTGCTACTTATATATTAATGATATTGTATATTTTACAATGGCTGCTCTGAAAGTAGTGCCTCCTGTTTTATTGTATTGTCCCACAGTGTCAGAGGCAGATGTTGGTGTCACTGAAGTAGAGGATGAACCTTCCGACCAACATTCCATTACCGTTTCTGTGTGACAGATGGCGGCAGAGGAGCGGTCTGACAAAATGACATCTGACATGGAAGTGCAAATGAATCAAAGGTGTGGCGTTGAATTCTGACATGTGAAAAAGATTGCACCCACTGATACTCACTGACACTTGCTGAATGTTTATGGAGACCAAACAGTGGACGTAAGCACAGTGAGGTGGTGGGTGGTGTGTTTCAGCAGTGGCAACAGAGGGTCACCTCTGCTGGTGTAGATTTTTATGAGCACAACATGCAGGCTCTTGTTCATCTCTGGTGAAAATGCATAGCTAATAGTGGAGCCTATGCTAAAAAATAGTGTTTTGTAGCTGAGAATTTGCTCTATTAAATAGTGTTATTGTGCTCTAAGTATCTCTTGTAGTTTCCATGGAAACGAATAGGAGACATTACTTTTGGAGTAACTTACGTATCCGTGGCCCAACACAATTCCTTTTCACTCAATGTGAAAGCCAAAAAGTTGGAAATCTGTGACCTGTCACATATGCATTAAATGCTCAGGTATTTCCTTGAAAGAGCATTGTGTTCATTTAATCATCTCAAAACACTTTTCAGAAAGAAGCGCCTATGACATGAAAGGACAACATCTGATCAGCTGCTCAGCCAATTTTCTTCTTTCCGGAGAACCATGCTTATCATGGAAACAGTTTAATTTAATGGCACAGACATCACATATGATTATTTGCAAACTCTCTAACACTGGAAATATGATTTGATACATAACACTAAGAAATATGATTAGCTCTTCAAGTTATTTTTAATCAAAAACTCTGAAATAGATTCTTATTATTTGAAAGTAATTTGATTCATCTGCTTTTCGTAATTTATCCACCATTTAAAAGTAATTAAGATTTTCTGCAGCCTAGTTCTCAACACGGTGGCCAAATTTTTATTGACTCAGCCACTGGAGTGTCAGATTATCCTGTGTTTTCTGCTTGATCATCTTGTTTTAGACCCGAGTGGGTGTAAAAGGAAAACGTTTGATATATTGATCTAAATATGCCCTTCTCTTTTCCTAAAGAGAAAGGTCCATCACCTTGCTTGCCAGTTTTTACCTTGCCAAGGCTGGCCTAAGCCAAAATTTATCAACAGTCTTCCTTCTGTACATATATCTTTCCTAAGGAGTGATTTTTGCCATCACATTCAGAACTGCATGTGAAACGGGACTTGTATCTGAGGGTAGGAAAGCAGAGCTATACATGAGGGACAGGTAAATTTATTCTTGGATTAATTGCTTGCTGACCTGAGAAATCTCAGCAAATTCCTGAATATTAGATGGCTGAGGGCCAAAGAGCTTCCTGGTGCCCTTAGACTAGATGTACTCTGTGAATACATACTGCTCTGAGGAGTCACTCTGTCTTCCTTCTCCAGCCAAAACAAAAGCCCCATCAGGAAGCATCTTCTGAGTGCAGATTTCTCCTTCTTGTACATGCACTTGTGCTTTGGAAAACAGCATTCTGTAATCCAAATAAGTTCAGATAAGCCAGTTAATATATATTTCAACACCTTTCTTCCAATATTCAGATATCCCCTCTCTATCTAAAGGTGAGCATAAGAGAAGATTTATTTTGTTTGGTCTTGGTTGTTTTGAAGGGATGAGCAATATTTCTTGTGTTCTCACAATCCAGCCAAATTTCAATCACATTCTATAATGTTTCCATTAGGAGTATGTGATTTAGAACTGCTGTAATTTTTTGGATAAATAGTTAGCCGAAAAGACACTCAGAATATTTTTTGATTTTAATCAGTTCCAGTATGCTTTTTTTTCCCCCACCTTTCTGACTGTTTCTCTCTCTCTCTGTATTTCCATTTCATTCCCTTTCTCCTTAAATAAATGACTCCATGAATGTAGAGTGTGAATTAAAACATACTCCAAAAAATAAACATTGAATATGTAGTTGTTCAGTTACTGTGCCTGTCACTTTCAGAAGTAAATGGAGTATATATATTAAGTAAACAGTTACTCATGAACAATCCTATTTGAGACCTCACACTACAACTTCTTCCTTCCTTAGCTCTGTGGTACAAAATAAATACAACATAGAAGGCCAGCTTGTGGTGAAATACACACATCTGCTCATTTTATTTGGAGCTTGCACTTTTTTGCTGTTGTCATTCTTAGAAAGTGACTAAACCTACTAGTAATTCTCATTCTCTGTCTTCTTTTACCTTAAGCGATAATAATGTTTTCTCTATTTTATTACAGTCTCTTGAGATTGTGACTGATTTGCATATTCTCTAACACTTAATTAACGATGTCACTTTCTCAGTGCCTTGAAAACTGTTTTCATTTTTTCCTCGGCAGGCCTCCAACAATTACCTCCCACGTTTTCTGCTGCAGTCCTTTTTATTACTTTAATGACAAATAATTGGACAGATTCTGAGTAATGAGGGTGAGAGCCAAAGAACTGTTGCATAGGGGATGGCTGCTTGTTACAAGACACTCTTAGTGGTCTCTAAATCAGATAGACAAGTAGAGTAATGATCATCTTGCAGTAATGAGACACAATTAAGAATCACTGCAGCAAATGACAGAGCAGTTCATTGAACAATAACCTCCCTCTTCCTTTTTTCCAAAGAGGATCAAAGCTTAATTATAGCATCACCGTTTGCAATGCTATAGTTAAAGTTGTGTCAGCATTTCCATTATAAACCTGCTACTTTCAAGGGTTTATATCTTACATAAAACAAAAACAAAAACAGAAATCAAACCTGCTTTGAGATGGAAATTTCCTTGCAAAACCTTTTACTCTGTTATTTATTTTTATGATTTATTTATTTATCTTACAAAGCTGTCTGGATCTATTTCTGGTCTAAATAGGCACACCTTCATTGATGTGACTAGAGCTACATGCATTTGTGTTTCCTGAAGATTCCACTCTGACGCTATTTGAGCCCACATGTACCAATAGACAGAAACCTGGCACTTGAGCTTAAGAGCAGCAAACGATTCTTTCAAGAAACGGACTCCTCTATGCTGCTTTTGTTTTGGGTGGAAAGGCATTAAATGTCTTTCAGAGGTGGGCTTACACAGCCATGTTCTCCAGAGAGCTCAGCTCCCATTTAAATATTTAAATAAACATTCTGTATTTGTGTGTAATAACCATTGTAAGTGAATCTGAGTGCTCATGTAAATTTAACTAGTTCTGTCAGATCCACTCTGGAGGTGATTTTGGTGTTATGTCTGAGTAATTTACTGAATAGACCAGGTAAGAAGAAGGAGGTCAAGTGGCACTTTTTTACACATAAATATAATCTATAATGAATAAAGATTAAAGGAGAGTGAGAAAGAAGTAAATGGCAACATAATGAGCTTTTGGAAAAATATGCCGTGCTTGACTGTTTTTCTGAGTATGAGTGGCTATTTCAGGTGCAAAGATTACAGAAGCAGCACAATCTATTGAATTTCAGATACTGGGTGTCTCCTCATATGAGCCTTGAATTCTTCTATCTTGTCTTCACAGTGAGTTAGAAACAGATGCTTCTGCCTCAATAGTGAATTCACTGGCGTTGGCCTTTGCTGTAATCTTAAATTCACATAAGCAAGTGTAATTAGTAATTTATTATCTGTGTGCCACAAAAGTATTTATGGTTCTATACAAAACCTGTAAGTGTGAAAGGCTTTACTTTGTTGTGTAATCAGAACAGGTGCTTTGGATGCAGTATTGACCAATGAACTCATTTTATGAAAACTCTGTAATTGCAGGTCATGCAGTAACTGCTGTAATAAGCAAAATATATCTGTCCCACTGTTGTCCAGGTCCCATGGCTGATATAGATGCTTTGATCTTTTGAAGCAAAACTGCCAAAGCTGGATATGAACCTGTTTAGCTTTTCTCTGGCACAGGGGAATCAGCCACTTACCAACCATAAGGCTGGAAAAACATGGCCCTGTTCTGACTCTTTTCTTTGAAAATGGAGATTGCTTGCAGAAAGACTTTGGTTTTTCTGGACACTATGAAATGTCATTGCCTGTTAGCTTTGAAAATAATTGCAGCCTGGTGCAACCAGAAATGCTTTTTGATGTCTGCTGAACCTGTGTCAGACTGGAAGGTGCCACTAGGGACCTTCAAAAGAAAGCAACAGTTTTGGAAGAAGGGCAGCCAAGAGCATGCATTATTGGTGCATTCATGGTCTTAACAGTGAAAATAACCTGAAAATTCAGTTCAGTTGCTCTATGTACCTACATAACTCCTGTACTGCTCTACATGGGTTTTAGCGCTCAGAATTAAAATTAAGAAAGGTTAAAACAGGTACTTCATATCTTGAAATCATTAAAATGTCACACACAAGCATTCTTCTGGATTTCTCATTACTATATTTCCATGAAGTTTTTCCCCCAGTTAAGAAGGGTGAGTTTCAGAAAAAGTTTTATTAGAACTGTGTCAGCTTTAAGACTACTGTGCCCTTTTTATCTTGTTAGCTATATCTTGTACCTGTGATGCAGATTGTGCTGTAACCAAGTTTGTAATGCATGTTAAAAAACTTGAAGAATTTTAACTTTTAATTCTGACCATTTTTTTGCAAGATACGTAACAGTTTTATCAAAATAATGCAACTGTATAAATATAATTAAGATTATAATTAAGAAATGTAAGGATATTAAAGATCTGATAGGAAGTTCATGTGTGCTTGTGGCTTTAATTCTTCCTCTAGTAACTTACATATTCATCCTATTTTAAACACAGGAAAGTTCTCAGGTGTTTACAGCAACCTTTTAATGACAATAGGTTTCTTGAATACTTGAAACCTGCAGTGAAGCCTATCATACATTTTACTGAGATTATGTTATTTACTGAGTGAATGGGAATATTTAATTAGTTTTTTTTTTAATTAGCTTTATAATGTCACTTTTGACAATAGTTTTCTTCCCTCTTTACTCTATTTCCCTTGAAACTTTTAATAGGAATTTCTGATCACCTACATAGAGCTTTTTTGCACTTGTACAGACAAACATCAGTTTACTGAACAAGTGGAAACATAAAGAGCAAGAACTATATGAACGCTCCAGGTCTGACAGAATGTAAATTTATGAACTTGTAGCCACCATATGAACAACATTATTGGGAAACTGATAGCAATTTTATTATTTTTCACAAACAAAACTTGCGTAGTGTTGTTCCCATTAACAAACCACTTCCGCTGGGGACTAGCGATCTCCCCTCGCTAGGGCCATTGCAACACAGACACCAATATGGGGATGCAGCAAATGGCGTTTATTACAACGTGAAAGCACCTTAAGTACACCTCTTGCTTCAACTCCGCCCCTTAAGGGCACCTGAAGTGTCCATCACAGAGCAAGGGAGGGTCCTGACACGTTACATCCCGAGTCCCCGGGTCCGCCTAATACAACATCTCCCCTTCCCCTTGCTTGGTAAAGTCTTATCCCATTACAGCGCGATCGCCATTTCCCGACCCACACTCACCGAATTTCTTCAACCTGGGACGTGGAGGGGGTGATATACTACGTTGCATTTTACAAGCTAAGCTACTTACTACCGCATATGCCACATTTTACATGCAATATGATTACAAGCGATAAATTCATTCGATATGATTACAAGCAATAAATTCATATAAATTAATTCGACCACCCTTAAACTTATTCCCCCCACCGCTAAATTACTCCATTCCCGTGCTCTAGCTTTTGTCTCAGTGTATGTCTTTTCCATTCATTATAGCTACTCCCAGAAATCATGCAGAGGCATAATACACACCGCATCACGATGCACATTAGGACAAACAAAATGATTACGATGATACAAATCATAAAGAGTCGTTTTAGCCAGGTAAAGTTAGGCAACCAATCCGTGAGTGTTCTCCATAATTCCATAAAGCCAGACGATGTATCATCCATCGACACTTGATGAAGTAATTTGGTACGCTCCCATATAACCCGAAGGTCAGTTTCTATCTGTCGGGTTTTAACTACATAAGCACAGCAACTTTGATTAATTATTACACAAACACCCCCCTCCTTAGCTGACAGGAGGTCCAATGCCATTCTATTTTGTAGCACCACCTTACTAAGAGTCGAAACTTATGTTTGCACAACGTAAGGCCTTTCATACAGTATTTCAAAAGGACTTAACCCCTCTTTGGCTCTAGGTTCAGTTCTGATCCTCAGGAGAACCAAAGGCAATGACTGTGGCCAGGATAGGTCAGCCTCCTGGCCCAGTTTTACAACCTGTGATTTAATTAGGTGGTTCATCCTTTCCACCGGACCACCCGCCCTTGATCTGTGTGGTATGCACAACTGCCAATCCATTCCCAATAGCCTGCTGACCTGTTGAACAATGTTTACAATAAAGTGAGATCCCTGGTCAGAGGACATTGCTGCAGGAACCCCAAACCTTGGAATTACTTCCTGCAGCAATACCTTGGTTACCTCCTTGTCTTTATTGGTCCTGCAGGGGAATACTTCTGGCTACCCTGAAAAGGCATTGGTTAGAACTAGCATATAACAAGCCCCCCCTTTTCTTGGCAGCTCTGAAAAATCTGTTTGCCACTGTTGCCCTGGAAGGTTCCCTTTCCCAATAGGGCCTTCTTGTACCCTATTCCTGGTACTCAGATCGTGCAAATGCTTTGTAGTGTCTGTTCCTCCAGTATGTTATATCATGTTTCCTTAGGACCAATTGCCATAAAATACTAATGGGCACAACAGTGTGTCCCTCTGGGTGTGCACCCATCTGTCAACTTGCTCTCTTCCCTTCTAAATCATTAATTAGATTCCTAACCCCTCTAAAATACTTTACATGTTCTGACTTGGGTTCAGAAATTTGAAGTTTACCATCTGGAATTAAAGCCAGTTCAACAACCTCTTTTCCTTCAGCTGCCTGTTCTGCCACCTGATCAGTCATCTTATTTCCAGTTCCCTGTACAGTGTTACCTTTCTGATGTCCTTTACAATGTATAATAGCCACACCTTTTGTAGACTTACACCATGCTGAATTTGTTTTCCTTGTGTGTGAGCAATCTTTGCTCTTTCCAGGTGGTACTATAAGCATGTACCACCCCAAATCCATATTTAGCATCTGTCCGTGTATGTAAGGCTCTTGTTGTTGTCTACGACAACGTAATAAGGCTTCCCTTCCGTCCGCACCTCCGCGTGCGGGGCATACGGGACGCACACACAGTGTATAATGCCAAAATGCCAATTTAATGCTGCGCAACAAGGCTGTTTATACCCATACACGCGACCGCCCCGTTACTCGTGACCCTAGACCCCTCCCCAGGTGCACGCAGGCACTGCCCATTTCATCCCACACTTGTCAAGGCAGTTATTTCAGCATTCTGAGCGGAAGTCCCCACAGGTAATGGTTTTGCTTCTATTACCTTGTCAGTAGTAGCATATCCTGCCTTACAGTTTCCTTGTCTCTCACAAGACTGCTTCTGTCGATGAATCCAGGAATCCTCAGCATCGTCCAGTGTTCCTCCTGTAGGTCTGGCTGACTGGCACAGTCAGTCTCCAAGCAGTTGCACGCTGCTGGCTCGGAGGTAGCTCTGTGTTGGTGTTCTGGGCATTCAGCAAATTTCTTCCTTCCTTCTCTTGGATCAGTTGAGCTTTCTGTTGAGAAACTTGATAATCATTTAAACCAAGAAATGCAGCAAACTCACAGTCCATTGTACACAGTCCTCTTTTGTTACTGTGGCATCCACGTTCTGCAGTAAAGTTTCACCTTGGGATGGAGGAACCCAAGTCTCGGGCTCACAAGCTGATTGGTTCTCAAAAAAAAAATCACTGGGCTGTTCTCACAACCCTGGGTAACACTGTCCAGGATAACTGAATCTTTTTCTCTCCGTATTGTGGTTTTCCTATTCAAAGGCGAATTCTTTGGCCAAACCAGGCAGAAAAGGCATCCTTCAAATCCAGAAAGTAAACCCCACCTACCCATTCCTTAACTTGGTTAATAAAGTGTATGGATTTGCCACCACTAGGTGTATTTTTAGGGTAGCTGAGACATGTACAATTGCCTTTTCTAGTTTGCTTACCCCAAGAAATGGAATGAACCATCTAGCAAGACTGTGGAAACCAGTAGGTTTTTCCACCAAAGGATTTAGCGTTCTCCTTACCCTCTTCCAGGGTGTACGGAGGTACCCTATTAGAGGATTTGTCCGATTGTGCATAGAGAGGAACGGTATCAGGGGCGCCTATGGTACATGCACCACCCCAATCTTCTGGTAGAGTCATTCTAGCATATCCATCTCCACACAACCACCATAGGCCCTTAGGAGGGCATTCAAATCTAGCGGTATTTGCACGACAGGCGGGCAGTCGTTAGCCTCAGGGCTGGAGTAGACCGTAACATTGCCAGGGAGTCTCCTAAAACCTCCCAGGTTTCTGCTCCCATTCTTCTGCAATATTACCGGTTTCCAGTCAGGCCATTGCATCTCAAATGTAGGGAAGGTGCTCCTATTACAGGATCCTGCCACCGATGACCAAGGATCCGAACTATTCTGAACAATAACCTTACCCCAGGAGCTACTGTTACGGTAGTAGGGTCCCTTACTGCAATCATATTAATAATATAACCATCATTACTCAATCAAGGCCTCGATTGACAGCATGTTAAACGTAAGAAAAGATACAAGGCAAACAGCATAATGATAAGAAATACTGCCAAACCCAGTAAAAGAATAAACACTTGTTTGGCCCATGGCCCAAGTTTCTGCAACCTGGAAAAGAATCCTGGAGGGTCCCATGCTGTGTGTACCTGTAACTGATTGGAGAAAATATACTCCGATATATTGATTTTGAATGATCACTAACATTTGTACAACACATGCTTTTGGAGTGCTCACATCCATGCCTTTGGCATACATGTCGAATAGTGTCGTCCGAACACCTGTAGGTTACAACACCTCCCGTCCCCTCTCCATCCCCTGTTTGCCCATTATCTCGAGGGATGTTAATACTCTGCCGGCCCTCCACCGGACCCCCTCCACCACCCTCGTTACTTGCAGTCGCACACCCCACCCCCTCCCCAGCCAGGGGGAGCCCAAGAAGCTGCCGAGTGGCCCCTGTGGTCTCTCCTTCTTCTTTTGCTAACTTGAGCGTCGCTAATATCAATCCCCATATCTTAAGTTCCACGCCCGACTGCGCATTCATTGTGTGCTGCGCAAGCACCGAGGTAATTTCATCCCACTTCTGGGATTTCAAAATGTCTCTGAGGTCACCCAACACACCCTCCCGCTCTAACCGGGACACTACGGCAGCCACTTCCTTCTTAGAAGGCGTATCCTTGCCGCCGTAGTCCTTACCCAACTGCAACAATACCTTAACAACCGATTCCATCCTGGCCAGGATCAGATCCAGCTCTGGATCTAGGGGGGCGACGGGTTGACGATCCTCACACGGGTTACCAATTGTTGTTCCCATTAACAAACCGCTTCCGCTGGGGACTAGCGATCTCCCCTCGCTAGGGCCATTGCAACACAGACACCAATATGGGGATGCAGCAAATGGCGTTTATTACAACGTGAAAGCACCTTAAGTACAACTCTTGCTTCGACTCTGCCCCTTAAGGGCACCTGAAGTGTCCATCACAGAGCAAGGGAGGGTCCTGACACGTTACATCCCGAGTCCCCGGGTCCGCCTAATACAACAGAGTAGGGTGCTCTACCTGATGAGTAGTTATGGACAAATCCATGTTAATGTGTAAGAAAAAGCTGAAGAATATAAATCTTAATTATACTATTTTACACATTTAAAGAGATGTGACTTTTGACTAGGGGTTTTAATGAATCATGGGTTTCTTATTTTTGATCAACTGCTTCGTTTGCACAATTTTGTATTTGGAATGGGAAAAATATCAGTTTGCTTTATTTTGTAATGCAGACATTTTTCACATTGATTAGCTCTTTAAACTTTATTTTCAGAATACTGTAAAAAGACAGCAGCATTTATGCTACACCGCATCATCACTCAGGCTTTGAAATTTCCTCCCCTCTTAAGCCAGTGTTGGAAACCATTCCTCAGCATAGTTTGTTCTTTGGTATTGAAAAACATCCTATGGAATGTTGTCCAGATATTTATTGAATGCTACAGAAGTCCAGCTGCAGCAATGTGCCAGCAAAACTGTGGCATGCAGTCACGCCCTGTGCTGTGTGCTCCTCTGTGCTTGGTGAGGTTGGCTGTCAAGAACCACTGGCTTCAGGAGCCTATCGGGAAGTGATGCTGTAACATCCTAGAGCTGCATCTTCTCTGGTCACTGGGTAGTGTCCCAGTGGACTCTGTCTCCTCCACTGATGTTAAGTGGCTGGTCTACATGGGCTGCAATGACAGTCTGGGGACCTGCTCTAGGTCCTCTCTCTGGTCATGTCTCTGTGGCAGCAGACAGAATTTTCAACCATGTTCTGCTGGTAGATATCATCTGCCTGCATTGTGAGCTGGAGCAAGTGAAGAGGTCACCTGCAGTTTGGGACAAATATCTTTCCTTCTGGCTCACTGCTGGAGGCAGTTAAAGCAGAAGTGGTGGAAGGAGAAGACCACATAGGCTGCATTCTTGTTGCTATCAGTGCAGGTGGGGCACAGGAGGTCTTCTGCTGCCTCTGACGTTCTAGCCTGCTGCACTGGAGATGTCCTTCATGGCTTCTTGGGCATCTACACTCTCCTCCATGGCTTTCTGGACACCTGCACTCTCCTCCATGGCTTCCTGGGTGCCAGCCACCATGTTCTAGCATGAGAGCTGTGCCACTTGCCTGACTTTTTCCAGCACTAGGAGCAGAAAAGCAAAGCAAATCTCAGACAGCTGAGAGAAAAGTGAGGAAAGTCCTCTTGAAGGCTTGACCGCTTTATGGGCTGAGAAGTAGCCTGACTCTCCCACACTCTCTCCCTGAGATCCAGTGTGACTTAGTTGCAGGGTGCCTGATGGAGGTGCTCAAAGAAGGCAGAGAGAGTGAGAGAGATTCTTCAGTGGTGCCAATGGCCCCAGCCACAATGTGGCACCCAGAATATCCCATAGCTGACAGTGGGTAGAGAGGGTGCCTTTGGTCTGCTCCCAGAGCTGCTGCTTTGCAAAAGCCACAGCTGGAAGCACAAGCCACTGTCCTTCTGGAATCAGAATGCCTCATATGTGCACCTGCAGGAGTGCCGGATAAAAGGCACCAGGACAGAGTCTGCAGTTGCTGAGGAGCACTGAAGACCTGGGCAGTCACAGCCACTGCTTGCTGACATTGCAGTTATCTCTGGAGACGCTCAGTGAAAATGGCAAATTCTCTTAAGGGGAAAGCCTGTCTCATGGTATATTGGCTAACTTTTGATAACCTTGTGGGTGGGTTTTAACATCAGGGATGCTGGGCAACCCAGCCATGCAGGCAGGGAAGACTTGGTGACCTTCTCAGTGCAGAGAACCTGGACTCTGCACCTCCAAAGGCTGTCAGAGCAAAAGGACTTTCCATTGTTGCCAGTGGTAAACCTCTAGACAGAAATGCCAGAATATTTGAGGCTGGAAGGGAGATGCTGTTATGAGAGATGCTCCAATCCCTTCATTATCTGTGTGGCCCTTTGTTGGAGTTTTCCTGGTAGCTCCATCTCTCCCATGTAGTTGGCAGCTCCAGACTAGATACAGTACTCCATCAGTGGCTTCAGTAATGCTGGGGTGATGCTGAGGCATCTCCCTCAACTTTCTTGCAAGATTCCTCATAATGAAGCCCAGGATACCTCTGTCCTTTGCCCCAGAGTTAGAGTGCTGCCTCTTTCTCAACTCACTCTCCACTGAGTCCTTCTCATCCTATTCTACAGAGAAGTTTTCCAACTTTTCATCTCCCAGCATACTCCTGTGTTTAGGGGTTATTATTAACAAGGTGTAGGGCACTACATTTTGTTTTATGAACTTCATGAGGTTCGCTTCAGCCCATTTCTATAGCTTATCAAGGTTCTGGATGGTAGCACAACAGTTTGACATAATGACTACTTGTCCAAGTATTCTGGCACCATAAAACCTGCTGAGGGTATACTCTGCCCTGTCATGCATACCACTAATGAAATAATTAAACAGTATTGGTCTCTGTATTGACAGCTGATGTGCTCTACTAGTTACTGGTCTCCAGTTGGACTTTCTGTCTCTTATCACCACTCTCTGGGCCCAGCTTCTCAGCCATTTTCAGTTCACCTCACTGTCTGAACATAGCAGCTTTTCTATGACTATCATATGAAAGGTACTGCTGAAACTCTTCCTAATATATACATAGACAGCATGCACCCCTTGTTCACAAATTCAGTTGTTTCATCATAGAATGTTGTATATTTGATCAAGCACACCTATAGAGACTCTGGAGTATTAGCTGAGAAATTAAAAATAATAGAGAAAAGTGTGATTAGATTAAAAACAGAATAAAACCCAGTCACAACTTTGACTTACTTGAGTGATTTCAACAAAAACTAACAAAAACTAAACCATAAGACACAAGAGATACAAGCAGAGACTCCCTGGTATTGGTTATTTTATCCTTGTCATGTATTTCATCAGCAGCAACTACTTGCATGTCTGCATGTATGACGTATAAATGCACATATGCATTCCAGAATGGTAGGATTTTTAAAATAGGTAGGATTTTTAGAGCAGGATGGACCCTTAGTCCTCTTTGTAATTCTTCAATACTATTTTAGTATCAGTTTTCACTGGTAAGGTTTTCTCACATGCCTCTTAGGATCCTGTGCCTCCTAGCAAAGTCTGTGGAAATGAAGAAAAATGGGGCTTGCTTAAATCAAGTAGAGATTTAGAACTGCACAAGGCTGGATGGAAAGCACTGATGAGCGCTGAAGGAGCTAGCATACGTCATCGTGAGGCTCTGTCATATTCAAAAGGTCAAGGCAACCTTCTGAAGAGAGGAGTTCCTGATAACAGCAAAAGGCAACTACCTCCAAAAAAGTGAAGAGGGAAGATTCAGGTAACTATAGGCATCCTGGAGAAGTTATGGAACAAATCCTTTTTGGAGCCATTTCTAAACTAGGCAGAAGAGAGTTACTGGAATCCTTATGGTAACATGGTGTTTCTAAAGTTTACCAGGGATAAACAATGCCTGACCAATCTGAATACTTTCTATGTTGATAGAACCAGCATTCTGAACAAAACAGTGGTTGTTGTAAACCTTGAATTTATCAAAATGCTTGACTCCCATGGTCTGATTGACACAGAAACTGTGAGATATAAGCTATATTAATTGAATGATAGGTGATTGGAAAATTGATTGGACTGCTGAACTCAAAAAGCTCAAAGCTGCGTGATATTCACCTGGCAGCCCGTAATTACTGGCATCCCTCAAGGATAATAACTTTGAACAAAATTGTTCAATGTCTTTGTTATTAATAACATGATAAGATAGAGTACGTACTCTGCAAGATTGTAGACAAAAAAAAGAAAAAATCAGTTCAGTACTAAGTACACTGGAGTGCCAAGCGCTATATCTGGGATAGAATGCAACAGTGTAGGATAAGGACCAACTGGCTGGAAAACAGCTCTGCAGAAAAGGATTTGCGTGTCCTTGTAGACGCAACATTTATATAAGTAAGTGAAGGCCACCTGCATTGTCAGGTATATTAGTCATCAAGTCTAAGGAAGTTGTCCTCTGTTCACCACTTATGAGACTATGCCTAGAATGCCTCATCCAGTTTTGGGCTCCTCAGTTAAAGAACAATATCGACATACCTCCAAGTCCAGTAGGGGTTGCTAAAATGGTCAGGAGTTGGGGCATACAACGTAAGAGAAGTTGTGTTCAAATTGTGTGAGTCTGTTCACCTGGGAAAATGGAAGGCAAAGGGAAGATCTTGTTGGTATCTCATAACTATGTAATATGAGGATATAGGGAAGACAGAACCAGACTCATCTTGGAGGTTTGCAGTGATGGAATGAGAGGCAACAAACAGAAGTTGTAACAGGTAAAATTTTGATTTTCATTCATTAAGTTTTTAAAAATTATTATTTTTTTCCACAGGGATGATCAAATTCTAGTACTGATGTGCAGAGGTTGTGCGGAATCTCTGTTCTTGGAGTTGTTCAAGACTCCACCAGACAAAGCCTTGAGTAAACTGATCTTATTTGATCTGCTTTGTTGAGGAGCTGGTGACCTCCAGACTTCATTTCCAGGCTAAATTACTCTATGATTCTATAGATATTGAAAATCATATTTTAAGATGCTCAGCGTTGCAAAAATTAAACACTGCTTCAAAAAAACCAAAATCAATATATTTTTCTCTGTTCTACATAAGAACACATTCAAGTACATACAAACAATGACTTAAGAAACTGAAAGACTTGATGCTGAGTATATGAATTTAAAATGCCCTGAAGCATTTCTTATACTAACCTAACATTGAACTCAACTACCTTATACAATGTCTGTCCCTTACATTTACCCCCAAATATATTTTCAAAATTAAAAAGCATATATCTGCTGCTGAAGTTATAAGTAGTTCTATAGAACACTTCTTATCAATGTAAGTCTAGATCAGTTTTCTATTCATTATCAGAATATTTTCTCAATTATTTGTTGAAAAATTATTCCCTATCATGTGTGAATCTGTACAGCTACATGCATCTTCAAAAGACCAACAAATATCCCTTTATCATTACTTCCTAATACTTTTCAATTTGGATTATGATAAGATAATAGACTTTATTCAGCAGATTTATTTTAATCTAATTACATAGGTGAATAAAATTTGCTGCATGCTGTTGCATCTAATGTAAGTTATCTATTATTCACACCACATTTACTTTTAATATTCATGCAGATTCCCTTTGACATAACCTACTGTGTCACAGTTAATCCAATAAAGATAAAATATAGCTCAGCAAAACACCAGTCGATTCCAGCATTCTGGTAATTATTAAAGACTATTTCACACTGGTTCCTTCAATCAATGCATTTCCCCTTGGATGTGATACTGTTCCTCTTTGAAGCTTTCAATCCTCCCCAGTGGATTCAGGGGAACATTCAGGCACTTTTTTAGTCTCTGGGTCTCTGAGCAGTTCAAAGAGCACAACAAGTCATCACAGGTTTATCCTCAAAGGCTGACACTGTCTTTTTGATGTATGGTGACTTAAAAAGTCATCTGTAGGAAAGCATGTGTTTGCTACCAGCCTATTGAGTCAGCCATTTATCAGCTAATCTGTATGCACCCAGCACACCTGCTAACAGATCCAAGGACGGAACAACTGTCTCCTTCTAGACCTACAATTGATTTGATTTCCCTCTCTAATTTCATACTTGCTTCAATGTCCAGTTACTGAAGCAGATTTTTACCTTATTGAATGAGCTTGTGTGTCATAGCATTCTAGTGGCTGTCAGTTTGAGGGCAAGAGCAGAGAGTGAGTAAGAGTTTGTCCTGTTTTAGCTCCAGAAGGATTTGCCTTCTGCTTGATCCTCAAAAGTTTGCAGCCTCTGCATGCTAGGGTTCACAAATATATATGGTTCACTCCATGCATGAGGTGCAGTATATATTGTGTTTTACAAGTTTTAGTTGTAGAGGTGCCAAGAATGAGTAATATCTCAAATGAGTGACTTTACAATGAAGACACACAGTGGTGTTTCACTTTTTTCTTGGTCAACAGCTGTTAATAGCTGGCTTTTGTCACTTGATGAGGATGCATGAATAATTTTTATGTATTCTGTATTTTACTGGGGGTATGAGAAAGGGAAGTGGTACTGCAAAAGTATGCCAAAATTTGGAAGAAAACAACTAGCACTAGTTAAAATTTGATACATATGTTTTATAGGAAAATTCCTAGGTAATTGTAGTCAGACCTGAGAAGGGCACTCAGGATTTGTCCTATCACACAAAACCAAACATATTAAAACATTTCTGTCAAAGGATGAAACTACTATCTTTTCCAATAAATGAATGTTTGTCTTTTAATATAGTTGTGGTAGTGGGGACTCTGTCCTCCACTAGAGCTTCTACTATCCATTGCAGGCATGAGAGAAATGTGGACCCTCTCACAGACCAGCAGTCTAATTCTTAGTGAAAGGATGATGCATATTGGCTGTTTCTGTGATCACATAAAGGAAGAAGTGGCTCCTTTACAGCCTTCTCTATAATCTTTATTTTGCAAGAGTATGCCTGAAATCAGTGAACAGCGTTATGGTACCTACCAAAATTTTATTTCCCTTTACTCTTCCTGAAAAACATAACCAATGACGCAGAGTGGATATGAGGAGTTGCAAATTTAGGACAATGTGGTATTATATCGTAACACGCATTCAGCTCAGTGGTCTGTAGGAACGTTATTGTCATGACTTTCCACTCATCCAGAGATTGAAGAGGATATAAAAATGCCATTTCCATCTTTCCTGATAGTGTCAAATTTATGACATTTTTAAATCTGGGGTCTGGTCTGGACTTTCACTGTAGACATGCTTTACAACTCCTATCGTGTTATAAAATTGGATGCTGGTCTGACTTTGTTGTAGAACAGGTCTCTCCATTAAAACTATTTCCATAAAAGAAATGAGATTCTGAATGACTTTAGAAAGTATGGTTAGTTGTGTAGAGAGTAAACATCACCCTTTTTTCTTGCTTGCTTTTAACACCATGTGGTTCCCTCCTAACAGTTTTCTCTGTATGAACTAAAATAATTTGTTCCCAAGGTATTAATTTTGCCAAATTTATTAGTGCTTCTACGTCTAATTCCTCTGATGATCTAATGTTTTTCCCTACACAAGTGCCTAAGAAGACTGCTCTAAAGTATGCTATTACTTGTACACAAAGTGGAAAAAGTCTTATTTGCTACTGAGTGGTTCAGATGTCAAAGAAAGTAGATGACCATGAAGAAAATACTTGAACAGTTATTGTCAAGAATACTTTTTGCACCATATGAGCATGCAAAACTGGTGCATTAGACAAAAAAAAAGTGTCTTTAACAGTTTAATAAAATGTTTTATTTTAAACATTTGAGATTTTTTCTTATTATTTCTCTCTCTTTTTAAAAACAATATATATATCGTTTTTGTTTTCAGTTTGCTTTTCATTTTTAGTACCATCCACTTGTGTACTCCAGAGGTGTCAGATACAAAGATATAATGCTGCATAATACGTACAGTGGTGTTCAAGGTCTTCTGAATTCCGAAACCAGCAATCCTCGGCAACTTAAGCTGCTGGAATGACTTTTGTAATGTCTTGGAAAATGTAAACATTTTTTCTCAGGAGGACTAAGTTACCAGCAACATTGGGAGTACTCAAGATATTTACAAGTATCCCTTGTGGATTGTCTTGGGTAACAGACAAGAAATTAGAGAAAACAGTGAGTTTTCTGTACTAGCACTATGTTGTTGAAGAACAGTAGAGGTGGATGTTTATAACATGGTAGGGAAAAGATTTGTAATGTACAATCATATATAGAGTGCACTTTAGAGCTTTGGAGTCAAAAGCATTCTATCTACTTAGAAATTCTCTTTCTATCACTCTTTTTTTAAGAAAATAAAAAAGAATCACAAAGGCACGTTTCTTTCTTCTCCTTTTCTGCCACCTTCACATTTGCACTTATCTAGGGGACAAGAAATTCCAGAGTCATCACTGACTGAACCCTCTCTCAAGTGTGATCCAAGGAATTGCTCTGAACAGCTGACTATTTCTAAAGTTCAAACGTCCTCTGCAGTTTATGTCTGCCATCTTAGAAGATGTACCTTAGAAAGCTGTGCTTGCACAGCAAGATAAAGTGAATGAATAGTACAGTAGGACAGAATCTAGACTTAAGTAAGCAGTGTAGCCTGAAGATATGCTGATTTATCTTGCTGAATGCCAGTGACTGCACCTTAGAATGCATAGGAGGGACTGTATATGGACAAAGACAAAAACAGTAATAAAATACCCTACACTTCTGTTTTCTGTTCATATAGTTCTGATACAGCAAACTACAAATCACATATGATATAGATGTCAATTGTTTAAGGTGGAGAATGGTGTGTGTATGTTTGTGCCAGCTACCCACTCACTTCTCTTCGATGGCCCTCCTCAACAGGGCAGAGAGAAAGTAAGATGGAAAAGCTCCTGGGCTAAGATAAATAAGAGGAGACTGCCTACCTCTTGCTGTCACAGGCCAAACAGACATGCAGAAATTATTTTAGTTTATTACCAGTTAAAATAGATCTCGAGAAACAAAGAAATAGAACCAATACCCTTCCCCTGCCCACCGCTTCCTCCCAGGCAGAACTCTGTTCCATTCCGGTCTGCAGGACTGATTCTGACTTCAGCTGCTGAGCAGTGTTTTCCCCTTTCCTATCCTTTTTTTTTTCTGAGGGGCATCACCAGGTACTCTGAGGAGGACTGTGCCCTGTGGGGACATGTCATGGAACTGGCTGTGCCCATCAGTGCAGCCTCAGCCTCTCCTCACACAGTTTGTAACAGGAGCCTCTCATTGCCTGCACTTCAACACCCATATACAACAGTCTGAAGGTTTTTTGTGTTATCTCTGCATCCTTCAGGTCAGCTAGGAATATGTATTGCTGAAAAGCAGCAGAGAAATCTGTCCAATTACCTTCTGTCCCAGTATGAAAGTTGGTCAATTTCTAGCATGAAGAGTCAGTTTTAGATAGTAAATCCACAGCCACTATAATGTAATTTCTATTGGTATCTTCTTTTCTTTTGGTATCTCTGTGTGCAGGAAAAGGCAGAGCTTCCAAATCAAAAGGAAAAGTGTGAGATGGAAGACTGTAGCCACACTGGAAAATAAGTGGGATAAGGCCAGAACGGGAGTCATGTCCTACTTTTAATAATTAGAATAGCAAAAAGATGAGAGACACAGGGAGAATTCAGCAACAAGAAGTGACTGTGTGGAATGTGGAGCTGAAGTGTTCATGTGTAGGAAAAAGTTGCAAAGGAGAGGCAGATAAGAAGCCAGGACTGTGGAGATGGACAGACCAGTTATCAAACAGTACTGATGCTGAGAAGTTAACTGCTGCTCTGCAGACAAATGAATAAAGACCTAGGGAGAAAAGAAACCCGATTCTTTCCTGTTCATTATTATGAGACACTTTCCTTTTACTGAAAATGGCTGCAAGTCCACAGGTGGCAAGCTTGGATGATCTTTATTTCAGTACTTTTATGAAACTTCCGGTGAGATTCTAGTTTTCTTCAGGCACAATCTATGATCTGTCCCAGACTTTTTAGAACAAAGCCATTCACCATCAAAGCTTTCATATCTGCTGCAGAAGACAGCATAGAGAAAGCCCCCTCTTCCCCTTGTTTGGCGCACAAAAGAAGTCAAACACATACCATAGAATAATTCAGAAGAAACACCACACCGAGAGGTTGAAGTTTATGAGACGTTCAGTCTATGCTGGACATCATTTTGAGAAGGCAACTAAAATCTTACTAGTAATCAAATTTTTCACTTTAGAAATCTTAAATTTATATAATTTATATAAAATTATATATAATCCATCTTTTATCTCCTTTTTTTATGCTAGCATCAAAAATAATATATTAACTTCTTATTGTAGCAGTATTTCTTGTCCTGATACACAAACTTGTGTTTGGTAGCTCTATCAAAACAGAAACTATCCATGAAAAATAGGGGGACAGGATGCAATACAGACAAAATATCAAGACAGAAACAGAACTTTACATTCATACTTTATTAGACTATTTTACTTTGCAAAAATCTGTACATCAAATGAAAACCAAATAACTTGAAAAACTATATTATCTTTATGTACTAACTTGACCCATTTCTACATTAAACATCTCTTGTGTATTGCTTCTGCCTGTAAGTTCACATGTTGACTTTGTCTCTGATCCTTCATTATGTAACATTTCATAGATGCTGTTCAAAGAATGTCTACCATTCTTGTATCATTTATGCCTACATTGTTAATTAACTGTTGAGTCATGTCTTTCTTGTAAATTAATATTCTTTGTATCTTCAGTAAGCAGAGGAAATGTTTTCATACTTCGTAATTTTAGATTTTAACCATTTTCTACATAACACAATAGATCTTTCTGAGTTTATATTACCTTTATTTCTTCCTTTGTTCCTAAGTTTATGTAACTTGCAGAATTAAATGGAAGGTAAAATGGCAAAAAATCTTTTCAAATCCCTCCTTCCTACTAAACTAAAGATAAAAGTACACATGCTAACTTCACAGAGCTTTTTAGCAGTTCCTGAAGTTTTTACAAAATCTTGTTGCTGACCAGGAAACTAGGTCATGCAATTGTTCTTCAATAAAGATGATCTTTTGATGTATCTCAGCAGCAGCCTTTCTTTAACAGGAATCCTGTGGTTTGAACTCTTCACAAATTGAACTTCATACCACAGATATTTCCTTTACTTCAATGAAATCCTTCCATCTGACTTAAGTTTTTTTGATTGATGTATCCGGTTCCTGCCATGAGGTTATTCTGTGTTGGATTTATTTAATTATTGAAATATATTTTCAGATAGACTCTCCTAAAGTTCAGAGTGTGTTTACAGAGACTTCTGCCAAGTTAACAGCTAGATATATTATATATTGCCAGAGGGATGACAGTAAACATTAACATGACCAGGCAATAAGTGGTGACAAATAGCCACCAAATTTAATTCAAATGGATCTTTTGTAGTCACCAGGGGCATTTTGAGAACCTCATTTCTCAAGAAGCCATGTTTTCTAATCTTTTTAGTGCTGAGAAAATATTTTGGCGGCTGTTTTAACTGACTATGCTAGCAAATACAGAGTGAAATGTGTATGACTCATTTGATAAGATACCCTGTAGTATGTATATGAATTATGAATCAATGACAGGAACTGTCACTGACTATGTTACCTCAATATTAATAGGATAAGATGGCAAAGTTGGAAGCATCTTGGATAAATTGCGTGATAGAATTCCTTTGCTTTTAAGAATAATACACACACAAACACAAATTATTTATAAACAGATCTTTTGACTTTAGTGCAGTTTAATCACAGTTTGAGGGCTCCATTTAATGAAGGCCCTGTTGAAGTCATTCAGCCTGGACATAAATATTTCAGTGCTTGGCTGACACCATCTGCCTGGACACCTTTGAATACCTAAGCAATTAAACAAACAAACAAAACCACAAGAAGTATTCACTTTCTTAAAGGAGAAATGGCTTTTGCTGCCTGCTGTTCTGAGTCTAGGAATTAAAGCACTGGTTCGCAACTAACTTTCTTGCTGTGTTTCTAGCATGACTAAAAAGAAAATGCTGTTGAACACACAAATATATTATTAACACAAGCATTTTAGAAAGCCTGATTATCTGGAGTTTAGACTGTTGAATGTCTTGCAAGAGTCATAATATATTTGCAGTTGACTATGAATGTGTATAAGACACAGTTTCTACTGTAATTGAAAGAAGGACTTAAACCCTTATCTTTCCACTGATTTTGTTTAAATTTATTATCAAGGCTTACTTATGTAAATCTGCAGGCAATCAAAGTAGAGTGGATTTCTGGTTTGTGTGTTCAGACAAAAAATATCTAAATCCTTCAGGAATATCTTGGTCACTTTATGCTGAAGAACTAATGCATTTTTTTTCTCTCTCTTGGTTTGCAAAAGTAGCTAGACTGCTGTTTCCCTTTGTAGTGTATTAGTTCAGGGCAGTTTTGAAATTCATTTTGTGATGGAATCCAATATAGGACCAGATCTAGACATGAAGAAATCAAGCAAATACTTTGTGCACAACAGTCTGGTGCTGTCCTGGCTACTTTGAGCTGTCTGCCTCAGAAGTGTTCCTGTTATGCAACCTCAAGATCTAAGGTGGGAAGTGAAATTCTGAGAACTCATGAGAAGTCAACATATTGCTGTAGGCAAATGATAGAGATTGAAAGTTTGGGTCTTACCTTGAAGACCAGGTATACATTGAAAGAATTCTGCCAAGCCACATGTATCTCCACCGTCATTTCTAAATTAAGTGTTGTAAGGAAATTGACTCTATGCAGGGCCAGATTCATGCTTACGATTTCTTGCAGAGTTGGAGAAAAAAGGTATAATGGGTAATTGTTCATGAAATCTTTTTTTCTTCTACTGGGAGATTCTCCCAGAGAAAATGTTCGAGAACTCCAGCAGGGTCCTTCATGTTAGTGATTCATAAGACTTTTCTCAGTTAAGACATTCTGTGTCTGAACAGCAGCCACACTTAAAGTGGCCAAGTTTTTGATGCAGATGTCTTTATCTTCTGCTGAAAACAACTACAGCAGATGCCCTTTGTTACACAAGATAAGTACATTCTGTACAACCTAGTTAGTTGTATAGGCTCTTAACCATTGTTTTTGTGGAGTGGTATTTGTATTTTTGCCTGCTATCTTGAACAATAAGGTAGGAAAAATGAAGTGTGGAGATAAGGCTGAAATTGGCTAAGGAAACTTGTGCCAGGAAATCTTGATATTAATCTTATTATACTACAAATATTTCTTTTTCTAATGTAGACAATATATATTTTTTTCATTTCTGGATAATTCTCTCTCTCTCTTTTATTTTTTTCTCTAGACCATCTTCTGTTACTGTAAACAGATTTATTTATTATAAATCCTTAGTATTTCAGACAGAAAGTTATGTTAAGGCTGTTCAGATTAAATAGTCTGCGGGGATTTGAGCTGATTTTACTGCTAATACTTGGCAGATGAAAATGGAGAAAATGAATTAAGCTCTTTTTTTTGGCTAAGAATGCTTCAAAATCATGTTTATTTTAATTTTTAATCTGTACTCTAACAATATGTGATTAAAAGGCTGGCAATTTGCAGTGACGCATTTCAGCAATATTGTACAATGATTATTTTTTAGTGCAGAACACTGTGAATTAAGTGATTTCAAAAATTAATATTCGAAGTTGATTATGTACTCTCAGAAAGCAATTATTTTCTGAAATTTTCCATATGAAACTTTCTCCAATATATTTTATCATTGTGTACATTTCAGAACAGACTAGTGACTCACTCATAACTCTGTGGAAGTAGGCTATAATCTTTAGGAATGACACAATCAATGTAATATACAGTATACCAGATGGTCTTCAGTGGATACTACAAGAAATGTAATAGTTGAGTTGCTAGTGCAATGATATGAGATAGAAGAGATCTGTCCTAAGTACTTAGGAAAAAGCTGTAAAGCACCCACGTTTCAGAAGTCACTGTGTCATTCAAAGTATTTAAATAGAAGAGCAAGTAATGCCTGCTATTTTATTGTGTTGGCCCACAATGTCAGAGGCATATGTCAGCCATATGGCAGTAGAGGTTGAACTTTCCCACTGATGCTCTGTTACATGTTATTGCCATGCAATAGATGGCAGCAGAGGGGCAGTCTGATAGAATGGTGTCTGACTTGGAAGGACATTAAACAAAGGTGTGTAACTGAATTCCTCCATGCAGAAAAAATGGCACACATAGACATTCATCAACACCTTATGACCATTTATGGATACTAAACAGTGGATGTGAGCACAGTGAGGCAGTGAGTGGTGCATTTCAGCAATGACACCATCATAGCAGCTGTGAAACTGTGCAATGAAATAGTGGGTTGCCTCCACTGGTGCAGATGTTTATGAGTGCAGCATGTGGGCTCTTGTTCATTGCTAGCAAAAGTGCATAGCTAATGGTAGTAATGATGTTGAAAAATTCAATTTCGTAGCTGAGAATGTACTCTACCAAACTTTTTGTATCTCTTGTAGTTTCTATGGAAATATGTAGGAGACATCACTTCTGAGGCAACCTATGTAGAATATTTTGGTACTTTCACTTCTGTTCCATCCTGCAGTCTGAAAATGCAGGCCATTTCAAAATGAAACCAGCAGTATTAAATATACTTATTTTATACTAATTTTGGGAAAAGGTTTTGATTTTCCTTCTACTTGTAGCATTTTTTTCTTCTCTCTTTTTATTTTAGGAATTTGTTATTTTGTTGGTGTGTTCTGGTAAATAAATGATCTTCTACCTTCATGTTTTCTGAGATAGTAGTAATTTGGGTGATACTTCAGACTATCTCAGTGCTACAGTGATTGAGGTAGGCCTATCCTGAACAGAGTCCATTTGGCGGCCAATTTCAATTTCCAGGGTGAAATGGAAGATAGCCTGTTGTTTACGGCATCATTTAAAACTGCATGAAAAAGCTAAAGCTCCAGGATAAATATACAAATACTATACTTCATGTTTAATGGATTTAAATTTATTTATTATTTGATTGTAAAAAACGAACAGCATGTAGTCTCCTTGCTATACTGAAATATAAATGTAAATATATGTGTGTGATTTCAATACCAGAAGGCCTCTCCACACATAGAAAATTGTAAGCATGTACACAAGGAATGCTAGCACTGAAAATTCTCACAGCTGCATGTAAATGGCTGCCTTTCATAAACTTCAAACACAGCTATGGATAGTGTTCTTCCAAACACTGGGGATTTAGAAGACTCAGGGGTAGACTGAGTATTTTTAATTCCCATTCTTTCAATGAATGATCAGATGCCCCATTGCTAAATTATATAATTTCAGAGATTACCAATCTTTCAAAAGTAGTAGCAGTGGGAGTGATGTCACAGCATAGCAATAAACCAAAGCTGATTCGCTGATGCTGTCCCAGATCAGTCCCAGAATTATCACCCTCTGGAGGCAATATATACTGCACCTGTATCCATCCATTTCTCCTTTGTGAGAAAAAAAATCCAAGTAAGAGTCAAGTAATGAATGAAAAAGTGATTGAGAGTCCAATTTTCAAATATGGACATCTAAAGATAATGTACGTGCCTCGAAATCAAGTGCTCAAAGAGGCATTTAGATATATAAAACACCAGTTATGCACAACTAAAGTGACAATTTTTGCATCCAAATGTGCAATATTCTGAATCTTAGAGGCAAGATGCTCTTTTCACAGGAGAGTATGCCATGAGATTTGGTTTCTCTACTTCATTCTGAGACAAAGTGCCTGTGTGGGTTGGAGTGCATTATTTACAGCATAATTGTACACCTAGCATGTAAACCAATCAAATGGTTGGGAGTGCTGGGGTGACGGATTTCTCTGACCTTCTTGAATTGTTCATATTTTCTATGTTTTACTACCAGCCCAAAGATATCCTTGATGAATACTAAATGTTCTATTTCTTTTTTTCTAATCACATACCTGTTTAGAGGTTGTAAGCCCCATAGCATTTTGAATGGGAACTGTTTAAAAAAAAACAGTTCAGCAGGTTTTTTTTTTTAACTATTTTTTGAAATGGAAGCAGTACTTATCTTCCTTTTCGAGAGACTATTAATGATTAAAAAATAACTGGAAAGGTGGAATATTTTTGTAACCCTTGCTAGACTAATCATCAATACAAGATATATTTTCCTATGGTCACTTTTCTCCTTAGTATCAGATCAGACAGCTCTGAGTGTGATTTGAGTGGCTCTGGGGTATAAATACTTGTATATTTATTGCTTAGAACCTGATTCCGTGATGATTTATGTCATCAAGCCATTGCTGATCTATGGCTCTGAGTGTGATTGCACACCAGCATAGACCATCTTTGAGGGAAAAATCTTTTGTTACTATTCCCCCAATTCTGTATGGGCAAAACAAAGGGACAATAAGTACATCTTTGCTTCTGGAATGAACCTCTGGATTTTAATAGGTGCAAAAACCAAAGCATCTTAGCAGAAGATCCCAGCTGGCAAAGGGCAATCCTGAAATCAAGGAGGCCCCAGGGCAAGGAGAGAGCCTCCAGGAGCTGAAGAAGTCACTAATTCTCACCAGAGAAGCAGAGTAGACATAGACAGGGCCAGAAGTGGTGATGTAACACTTTCATATGTACAAAAGCAGCTGTTAGGGAGTGTGAGTGACCAGGAGCACAGTGATCAGGATTGGCAAACAGGTCATGGAGCTTCAGTTGTGTGTTCTGCAACATCTAGCACAGAAGTTCATGCAGTAGGATGTGCAGGGAGGGTGAAAGGCTTTCTGCTCATCTAGGAACAGCAGGGAGCAGCTGTGTATTGAAACAAAAATGGCAACCCCTCGCTGCAATGGCCACAACCTTCCTGGGCTGATAGGTGCACACAGACAAACATTCTGAGGAGCAAAAGTGCTGCCCAGACCTTCAGTTGTGAGAAACTCCAGAATCTGGAATCCCCTTAAAAACCTGAGGGAAAAAGGGGGTGTAATCGGTGCAGGTGTGCCGAGCTCAGTAAACTTTTAGAGCAAGTGGACAGGTTGCAGGAAGAAATCACCAGACTGAGAAATATCCAGCAATCAGAAAAACTAACACATGGTATTGTGCAGGGATACAGGCAGACCAAGAGCCCTGCCTTAAACCCCTCCCTGCAAAGTGAGGAAGCTAATCCAGCTTCCAGCCTTGAGGAGACAGATCACAATGGCATGCATAGCACAAGACATGGAGTGAGTCCAGGGGAGGGCCATGAACATGAACATTTTCAGAGGGCTGAATCACCTCTCCTATGAAGAAATGTTGAGGGAGCTGGGCTTGTTCAACCAGGAGAAGACTCAGTGACGCAGTGAGGTCTCCCTCTCAGTGTGGCCTTTTGGTACTTAAAAGAAACTTCAAATCAGGAGGGAGACCAACTTTTATATGGTCTCATAAGTGATAAGACAAAGGCGAATGGCTTTAAACTAAAAGAGGGGAGATTCAGGTTATATATTAGGAGGAAATCTTTTACTCAGAGGGTGATGAGGCAGTGGCACAGGCTGCCTAGAGAAGCGGTGGATGCCCTATTCCTGGATGGGGCCCTGGGCAGCCTGATCTGGTGAGTGGCAGCCCTGCCCATGGCACCAGAATTGGAATTGGATGTTCTTTAGGGTTCCTTCCAACACAAGCCATTCTATTATTCTATGATAAGATAGTTGCAGGCTTAGTCCCATAAACAGAAGTCCACTATGCTTTAAAGCCTTCACTGTCACATGCGGAGGTGAGAGAGTCCACTCTACCCAGGAAGAGGTTGGCTTGTAGTAGGTCTTCTAGCTAAAATCGCTGAGGGAAGAGATGGTTAGAGTTTGTATCTTTCATAACAGGACCCAGGAGTATATTATCTCACATGAGTAAGACTGGATCATCTGAAATGTGAAGAATTACTGTGTTCTCTTTTCTCATAGTCCCTTCCATTGACAAAAATCTCACCCAGTTAATTATTTATAACGTTGTGTATATTGTGATATTTTGGCATTGGTGTCAGTATTGTAAAAGCCTGTTTTTAAACCAGTTTTCATCAACAGTGGTTTGTATGCAATAGTGCTGGTCTTGAGCTCACCAGTGGTACATTTGGGTTAAAGCGCAGGGCACTGGATGACTTCTGTGGATTGGTATGAAGTGAGAGAGAGTAGGAACAGATGACAGGATTCTTTCCCAGGATCTGTGAGAGAACTAGAGGATATTTGAGGAGAAACCTAGAAATGGTGTCAGATGCTGGGCAATAATGGCTGGAGAGGAATGGAGGGAAAAGGAATAGAGGCCAGTAAGAGGCTGGGGTTATATGAGCGTTGGTTGTGGGTATGCGGTCTAAGCACAGAAGATGGGATAGCTGTGTAAGCAAGAAGATCACATGGCTTGTAGAGGAAGCCCTTCAATGAACAATATGTTGTGTCATCTACCCTGTGCATTATGCCAAAGCTGTCAAGTGCAGAAGGATTTAACATGATGCCAGCTACTAATGATTACACACTTTTTTTCTTTTTTTTTTTTGAGCTTTCTGGCTTTGTTTCTCTTTGTCACCAGAGACACAATTCGTGCCATGCTTACAAGAGATGATAATGCCTTCTAAGAGAGAGGTGTTGGGATCCTGTTTTTCACAAAGTATGCTCATTATCGCATTCATAATTGTTGTGAAAAAACCACATGGGAGATTCACCACAAAATTCTAAGCGAAGAAGGCTAGCAGTGTTATCAGGCTATGCCGGTAATATGAAGTAAATTTGGGGGAGGAGGGGTATGAATATGGGTTCCAGTGGCAACATAACTCTTGTAAAGAAGAATTCAATTCACTGCACGTAACCAAACAGACATGACTTTATGTGAGATATGACTTCAGTATACCCTACAGGTAAACAGGAAAATTGTAAATTCTCTACAAACACTTTGTTTGCAGAGCAGGAATTTATTTTATAGAGATACTAATAGACATACTGTTATTAATGTTATGGTGATATTTTGTTGCTATTGTCATACTATTATTAGCATTATCTAGCAGATTAAGAAAAGGTATGCTGGTCTCTCTGAAGGTGATGCCTTCTATTTATTTCCACTGAATCTTCAAGAGATACTAAGAGCAAAATAGCACTATTTGACAGATAAAATTCTCACATACAAAACATTATTTTTCAACATAGGCACCACCACTAGCTCTATGCATTTTTGCCAGCAATGAACAAGAGCCTGAGTGCCATGCTCATGAAAATCTGCACCAGCAGAGGGACCTACTGTCAACGTCACCACTACTGAAATGCACCACCACCACTTCACTGTGCTCACATCTGCTCTTTAGTATCCATAAACATTCAGCAAGCATCAGTGAATGTCAGTGGGTGTCATTTTTTTCTGCATGGAGGAATTCAGTGACACACCTTTGCTTCATATTTGCTTCCCCTCTGCTGCCATCTTTCCCATGGCAACAAAATGTAATGGAATATTGGTGGGAAGATTCAGCCTCTACTGTCATACCACCAATATCTGCTTCTGACATCTTGGGCCAGCATAGCAAGATAGGAGGCATTACCTTTTGGAGTAGCCTTCATAACTGCAAATTTAGCTATAGGTATCACAAAGTTTGACTCAGAAATTGCATGTGCCATAAACCTAAGCTGTATGTGTTTGAGTGGAATTATCTGGAATTATTGCTTCACTCAGAAGTCCTTTGATAGCAGCTTCTACCCCAAATAGGTTTTGTTGTACTTTTTTTTGGACAAGAAATTCAAATCAGAAGGTGAGAAATCAGGAGGTAAAGTCTGAAGATAATGTGATCTGTAAGGGCAAGGAAAACAAGGATGAAATAATAACCTCAGGACTATAAGAGGTTGGAACTTTTCCAAATTTTAAAGGGCTGGTTATATCCCTGGGCAAATTCTTTGTCTTAATCAACATGTCCCTCTCAACACAAAATCTCTGTGATTCTGCTATTCAGTGTATTACTGTGTATTTGTTCATCAGAGGTTGAAAATAATATGATGGGAAGGTCAACAACTAGCTGATTCTGCATCTTAATGGCAAAGTCATAAAAATCTTCTTGTTCACTTGACGCGATGGCAAGCACATTAGTATGTGCTATTAACAGAGGAGAACTAACTTGTGCTGTGTACTGTAGCTCTTTAGTAAGGTTAACAAACTACATTAACCATTCACTCATCTGGAGCTCGTAATTAATCACTCCTTGAAAATTACATTGTATAATAAATGAGGACAGACATGATTCATTAAAACTTCTAATTAATTCTATTTAATATTATTTCATAGTTCATTGGTAAGTGCTGAGAGAAGGATTATGTTATGGGATATTTGATGCATGCATTACTACCAAAGAAGTAAATAGAGCAAACATAATCTAGAATGGAGAATGAATATTTGCAAATGAAAATACTTTTTAACCTCAGGAGTTCCTAGCAGTCCTTGATCTATATTTGTGTCTGTTAGCATCTTCACTGCCAATTTAGATTTTATTTATAACTAAACTGTAGAAGTGAAATGTAAACTCAATTCCATAATTTTCTAAGCAAGTATACTCCCTCACCTCTTCCCCTCTGAAATCCTCTAGGAACATAAGAAGCATAGTATTTTTACTTCTAGAGGGACCAAACATTTTATTATGTCAAGAAAATATGAATATAAGGTTTTTAAGTAAGTGACAATTTTTGAGTGATTAATGCACAGGAGTGAAAAGACTCTATTTAAGTGCTTTAAAATAAGAAACAGTGAGGAATACCAACTGGGTAGTACAACAATCTGAGAATATTGTGTATGAAATCAAAAGCCTCGGTTATGTTTATATGTTTACTTTTCCACTTATTTCAATAATCAGAAGTTGGACCATGGTGAATGTGATACAGATGTGTAACAATGGTCATAACATATGCTAAAGAACCTTCCAAATAAGAGCTCCATATTTCTCACAGGGAACTCATTCTTAAAAGGATAAATTATATAGAAATTTATAAAAATTCACTGATATCAGAATTCTGTTGCTGCTAGTGGAGTGGGCATAATGCACATCCTCAGTTTTTCCTGAAAAGAGGAACACAGAAAACAACAGTTCTTATTTAACTTCACCTCAGAGTCATGCTTTTTTGTTAAGACTTTTCTAGGTTGCTTGGTTAAAGAAAAGAAAAAAAGGGAAAATATCTTAATCCTAAATTAGGATTTAAGAAAATTGAAGTAATATGTTAATAATTGTACTCTTTTAGAATTATTTCACTGTTCATGTAATAGATCAATTACTCTTTCACCTACATACAGGAGATGTGGAGATCAGGATCTGTCTTGTGCAGTGACCATTAAATGGTAGTTCTTGATTCTTGGTGGAGCCAGGAGAGGGGACAGCAAAACTGCTACCTTGGACTTCCAGAGGACAGACTTTGAATTTTTCAGGAGTCTGGTAGGGAGGGTCCCTTGGGATTGAGTCTTGAAGGCTAAAGAGGTCCAGGAAGGCTGGTTGCTCCTCAAGAAGGAAGTCTTAAAGGTGCAGGAGCAGGCTGTCCCCCTGAGCTGCAAGATGAGCTGGCAAGAAGAAGATCAGCGTGGATGAAAACAGAGATTTTCCAGAGGCTCCAGGAGAAAAAGAGAATCTTCCTCCTGTGGAAGAAGGGATGAGTAACTTGGAGAGAGTACAAAGACATTTTTAGGATGTGCAGGAAGAAAATTAGAAAGGCAAAAGCCCAGCTTGGACTCAACTTAGCTGCTGGGGTAAAAAGGAATATGAAACTCTTTTACAAATATATTAACAGTAAGAGGACGACCAAGGAGAATCTCCATTCTTTACTGGATGCACTGGGAATGTGACCACTGAGGACAATGAAAAGGCTGAGGTTCTCAATGCCTTATTTTTGTCTGCCTTTAAAAGTCAGACCAGTAATCCTCAGGGTACTCTACCTACTGATGTGGAAGTCTTGGATGGGGAGCAGAATAAACCCACCACAATTCAGGAGGAAACACTCACCTGGCACTGCCATGGGGCCAAATAAGATCAATCCAAGAGTGCTGAGGGAACTGGCAGAGGTGATAGCCAAGCTGCTTTCCATCATCTATCAGCATTCCTGGTCTACAGGAGAGGTCCCAGGAGACTGGAGACTTGCAAATGTGACTCCCATCTACAAGAAGGGTTGTAAGGAGGATCCAGGGAACTACAGGCCTGTCAGCCTGACCTCAGTGCCAGGGAAGGTTATGGAACAGATTGTCTTGAGGGAGATCACACAGCATGTGTGGGACAGTGTGGGGATCAGGCCTAGCCAGCATGGGTTCATGAAAGGCAAGTCCTCTTTGACCAACCTGTTCTCCTTCTATGATCAAGTGACCTGACTGGTGGATGAGTGAAAGGCTGTTGATGTGGTCTACCTTGACTTCCGCAAAGCCTTTGACACTGTCTCCCACAGTATTCTCCTGGAGAAGCTGGCAGTCCATGGCTTGGACAGGTACACTCTTTGCTGGGTAAGGAGCTGGTTGGAGGGCCAGGCCCAGAGAGTGGTGGTGAACGGAGTTAAATCTAGCTGGCAATTGGTCATGAGTGGTGTTCCCCAGGGGATGGTGCTGAGGCCTGTCCTCTTCAATATGTTCATTGATGACCTGGATGAGGGTCACTATCAGAAAGTTTGGAGATGACACCAAGTTTGGAGGAAGTGTCTATCTGCCTGTGGGTAGGAAGGCCCTACAGAGGGATCTGGACAGGCTGGATCTCTGGGCTGAATCCAGAGTGATGAAATTCAAGAAGACCAAGTGCTGGGTCCTGCACAACAACCCCAGGCAATCTACAGGATTGGGGCAGAGTGGCTGGAAGACTGTGTAGAGGAAACAGATCTGGGAATATTGGTCTATGCTCAGCTGAACATGAGCCAGCAGAGTGCCCAGGTGGCCAAGAAGACCAATGGCATCCTGGCTTATATCAGAAATAGTATTGCCAGCAGGAGTAGGGAAGTAATTGCCCCTCTGTACTCAGCACTGGTGAGGCCCCACCTCGAGTACTGTGTCCAGTTTTGGGCCTCTCACTGCAAGAAAAACATTGAGGCCCTGGAGTGTGTCCAGAGAAGGGCAATGAAGTTTGATGAGGGGTCTAGCGCACAGGCCATATGAGGAGTGGCTGAGGGAGCTGAGGTTGTTTAGTCTGGAGAAGAGGAAGCTCAGGGGAGACCTTATCGCTCTCCATAACTACCTGAAGGGAGGCTGTACTGAGCTGGGGGTTGGCCTCTTCTCTCTCATAACTAGTGATAGGACTAGAGGGAATGGCCTCAAGTTGCACCATGGGAGATTCATAGAATCATAGAATTAGCTAGGTTGGAAAAGACCTACAAGATCATCCAGTCCAACCATCCACCTACCACCAATAACCCCACTAAACCATGTTTCTCAATGCTATATCTAAATGTTTTTGAACACCTCCAGGGATGGTGACTCAAACACCTCCCTGATTCAGATTCAGACTGGACGTTAAGAAATATTTTTCTGAAAGAGTGGTGAGGCACTGGAATGCATTGCCCAGGGAGGTGGTGGAGTCACTGACCCTGGAGGTGTTCAAGAAGCATTTAGATGTTGTGTTGAGGGACATGGTTTAGTAAGAACTACTAGTGATAGGTGGACGGTTGGACTGGATGATCTTTCAGTCTTTTCCACCCTTGATGATTCTATGATTCTATACAATACAATCAGTGATCTCAGTTAATGTCAATACATTTCCATCCAAAATGCTCCTTTTGCTTTAATTGCTATTAATCTGTAGTTGCGCTGAGAATATCATCAGGCAAACCAGATGCTCAACAGGAGTAGAAAATTCAACCTGGTCCTCATCTAATCCACCAGAACATGTTTATAAACACAGTGGGGGAAATAAGATTTTCAATTACTCATTCTATCTTCTCTTTTCTCCTTACTATCTTAGGAGCATAATGCTGGCACACTTCCATATAAATAATATGGATAAGTAATATCATCAGCTCTGACTGAATGCTCCAGTTTGTATGTTTCCTAGGCTCATAAGCTCTAAAATTCTCAGAATTGGGAAGAATAGCAGCAAGTTTTTTCCCAAGGTTTGCTCTGGCATTTTCGGGTGACATGGTGCTGTGTTACCGTTTCATAAAAATGGGCCCTTGTGATCAGCACTGATCCAAAGATACTAAAATACAGCATCAGTATAACCTTATCTATGGCAATTCCAATTCTATTGTTAATCTCTGGGTGTGATTTATCCTTTCGAAGCTCAGAACAGATGTACTGGATGTAAAGACAGATACCAGAAGGCTTCCAGCAGATTTTCTGAGCAAATGTAAATATGATATATGTCCATCTCAGCTTACTTGACAATATCTTGGTCCTTTAGCAAAATATCTCCATCTTTACAGTAAGAACAGGGAGGCAGATTTACTCATTGTATTTCTTGGTTAAACTTCTCCATACCAGTTATTTTACAACTTTTACTATCAGCTTTTGGAGATGTATTTCCACTTTTTTAAGCTCTTGTCAGTTTTAGGAGTTAGGAAAAATGTTCAAAACACAGAAACTAATGATCTCAAAATGTTAAAATACTTAATTTCCTAGTTAAATCATTGCTTCACAGTTCCTACAAAATTTTATTCCTGTGGCAAAGCATCTTGAAATGGCATCTAGCTTTTTAAAAAGTTCTTTTAATTTATGCTCCAGGATTAATGGCAGAATTTTAAAAACTGGGAGAAACTTGAACAAAGCATCTGTAGAAAAAACCAACAAACCAACTACAACAAAACGCAAGCAGTAAGTATATTTAATTGCATCTGAGATCACTAAAGTATTTTTTCTTCATACTTTCTTACTTAAAAAAATAGAAGGAAAAATAAAGGCAAGCTACCATTCCCAAACCAGCCTTCTCTCCAGCTACCAGACTCTGTTCTGCATCTTACAGGTGACTTCATCTTAAATTGACCAAATGCCATTAATTACCAAACTTTTCTACTTTTTCACCAAAGAGCTTGAGCAGAATGGCAAAGGCTCAAGAGCATGATTACAGTAATTAATTGTTAAATGACTACTAGATATTTTGATGCCAGATCAATGAAAAGGGCTCAGGAAGGTAACAGAGGAAATTTTAGAAATGAATGCGGTAAAATCAAATATAATTACAACGATTTGTTGCAGAGGCATTATTTACATGGCATATTATGATGTAGTTTGCACTATCAATCATTTAATTAGGAATATTTTATAAACTGCAGGAAGTATTAGCAAACATTTATTTATTTATTTGGTAGAGATCTTTTGTATAACATGGTTTTAACAGTCTACACCTTTGGGAACATGTTTTATCCAATAAACTTGCAAAAACGGATGGAAGAGGCAATACTGTCAGCAATAATATCAGCCATGAGAGCTCAATAACCTTTACATAGTTGGCTTTATGGTATTTAGAAATGCAACCTTGGTCTATAAGGTAGCAATAAGCTGAAACTAAGGCACTTGTTTTTAATTAGTATTTTTCTCTCTGGTTGATTGAGTGAAATTCAAAATAGAAAAACAGCAAAGGGGAGAAGTTTAATTTTAGTTTACTGAGTATCTTGCAAATTGTATTGAACTATGTAATTTGCATTTGACTGAATGCACCTCATTGCATTTCACTACACCTGACCACTCTCCGTTTCATACAAATTTAGTTTAGTAGGTGTGAATCATGTGGATAAAAATGCTAAGACAGAAAAACAAAGAAACACTTGTTCTGCAAAAATGTATACACTTCTTAGGATTCACTGAAGAACAGGGAAATTTGCTCTTGAAGACTTTTATTCTGGATGTCTCTCCGCCTTACAGTAAAAAGCCTGTTGACATTAATTACTGCAAGAGAAGACTTGATATTTAAGGAATGAAATCTCTAAATTATGTAACTAATGAAATGAAGGATACATTAGCAAAACACATTTTGGGGAAATATCTTTCATGTTGTGCATTTGCATAATGTGAAAAAAAAAACACAAGAGGTAAAATAAACAACAGGTTTAGTTCACGTTTGTTTACTTAAAGTGAAGAGCTAGAAAATTTATGTCTATTCCTTCAAGACTTTGTGGATTCTGACAAGCTTAAATATTATATGCATTCTTTTTTTCATCAATGACGTTAGCTGTAAATTTTAATGGCAATATGTTTTTTATTGTAATATTTTGTGTAATATTCCCAACTGCAAGGTCTTGCACCTGGGTCCTGATAATGCCACTATCAATACAAGTTGGGGATTTAAGGATGGAGCACAGTCCGGCTGAAATTGACTTAGTGATACTGGTGGATGGTGAGCTGGACATGAGCCAGCAATATGCTCTCACAGCCCAGAAAGTCAGTCATATCCTAGACTGCACCAAAAGAAGCATGGCCAGCAGGTTGAGGGAGGTGATCCTGCTCCTCTACTCTGTGCTGGTGAGGTCTGGAGTACTGTGTCCAGATGTGGAGTCCTCAGTACAGGAGAGACATGGACCTGTTGGAGTGTTTCCAGACAAGGTGTGGAAGACAAGAACTGTTTTTTTCTTTTGCCTCAAAGCTTGCTTCATGAGTCCTTTTTGTGGGGGTGAGTGGTGGGTGTCACCATGCCAGGGTGCTTCTGCTTGTGATTGTAAAGATAAGCAGAAGCAGGACAAGCAGACTTTTTTGGTGGTGCGGCTTGAAGGAGCTGACCACCACAAAAGGTGATAATGCTTGTGCATGGCAACAAAGGCACCACTCCCTGCTGGCTTATCTGTTGGGCCAGATGTCACACTAACAGATAGAAAAGAAGAAGAAGAAAAAAAACCTGTGAAATGGGGGATAAAAGGTCCCCACTAAACTAAGAACTTTGGAGAAGAACTCCCAGAGAAATGAAACCTTTGACGGAGGTATTCCCAAAGAGAAAGAAACCTCTTAGGAAAGAACCCACCAGGGCCTGCTTGCTTTGAAGCTTCCTGGCTTTCTCCCATCCCCTGTGGTGATTGGACAAGTTCCTGAGATCAGTGGAGGCACTACGAACAACACTGGACCCACGGTGGTGACTATCTCTCCCTTGCTTTCTACATGGACTCCTTGCTTTTATTTCCTACCCCTTTTCTGTCACCTGCCTTCCCTTCCCTGTCTCCCTAAGCAACTAGGATTTGTAATAAACTGGTCGGGCTAACATTTGACCCATTGTGTCTTAATCTCGCCGTGGGGTATGCATATATTAAAAGAACCTCCTCTCCCTCCTATAAATTGGAGCGAGACACAAGGACCACAGAAATGATCCAAGGGTTGGAACACCTCTCCTACAAGGACAGAATGAGTGAGCTGGGGCTGTGCAGCCTGGAGAAGAGAAGGCTCTGAGGTAACCTGATAGCAACCTTTCAGTATCTGAAGGGAAGTATAAGAAGGATGGGGGCAGACTCTTCAGCAGAATCTGTTGTGATAGGAGGAGGGGAAATGGTTTCGAACTAAAAGAGGGGAGGTTTAGATTAGATAGAAGGAAGAAATTTTTTACAGTAAGGGTGGAGAGACACTGGAACAGGTTGCCCAGAGTTGTGGTGGATGCCATCTCTGGAGACATTCAAAATCAGGCTGGGCCAGGCTCTGAGCAATCTGATCATGCTGTAGGTGTCCCCTTTCTTTGGTGAGGGACTAGATGGGGAGTTGGACTAGATGACCTTTAAGGGTCCCTTCTAGCTCAAAAAATTCTGTGATTCTATGATTCTAAATGTTAAAGACTCAAAGTGTTAAAGATATATATTAAATTCCTTTGTCTGCCTCTTAAAAAGCATAAATATCTTCTCCAGCTTAGAGATGAGAAATAGTCCTGCAATTCTGTCATCAGTTTTTCTTTGTATAACTGCTGTGAACAAAAGTGGTGAATCCATTCCGCTCACCTTCTCCAGATGCTAGTTCCTGGCCTGAGTTGCAGCCACACAGTGAATTAGATAAAATAATTTCTTCAGATTAAGATTAACTGTAGGAAAAATGTTTCTGTTGTCAGCCAGACCATCTATCTGATGTGGCCCATCATACAGCTGCCCAATCTGCATTGATTTTTAGTGGCTGGATTTAAATTGCTCACACTAATATGACAAATAACATACAAGTTTTGTTGTCCTGACATCAACAGCATAATCTGTAATGCAGTATGAGTTTCAAAACACATAACTCCTCGAAAATACAACTCTCCTGGGGAAAAGAATGCAGTTAAGTTGGTTTTGGGTCACGTTTTTGAGGAGAACAACCACAGCTAGAGATAGTGTTGCAAGAAAGGACCTAGCCAAGGACATCACCAAAACAGTTAAAAGGAGGTGGTACAATGCTGTTGTAATCTCCTTGGGTTTATTAATTTGGTTTGCATTTGAGAGAGACATTGTAGTAGAGACTAATGATGTGCCAGCCATCAAAAAATAAACAAATAAAGCAGATGGCACCACTAATATAAAGGAGCTCATTCATAACTTGTGTCTGAGTGAGGAGATGAACAAGGACTCAACAGGTTACTCCCTAATGAAACAAGAAACTAAGTCAGTTAATATAGAACTGTACTGAGACAGCACCAAGAAGGAGCGAAACCTCTTTTACCTTACCCTGTGAAGAAATGAGGACAGTTCAGAGACAGCATGAGAGTAGAGAGACATTGGGCTGTCAGTTGCCTATTATAGATGACTATTCTGATAAATTAAAGCCACATCAGTTTTACTCAGTATCATTTAAACTTCTCAAGAAATCATTTACATTTTCTTTTATTTCTCGTGGTTTAGTCTTCCTCCCTGCTGCATTAAATTATCTTAATTAGAACAGAGTGCTGCATTCTGCCCGTTGTCTGTTTACATTAGGAGAAACAGACTTCACTGGGTGTTAGGATCCCTAGGAAAAATGTGGAAAATCCCCCACCTTATACTTTTATTTTGAAATCTGAGATAAAGTTCTGAGTGTAGGGAAAAATTAGAATTGTATCACTTAGGAACTCCAGTCCATTAAATTGAAATTCATCCAAAAATCTTGAGCAGCACTCTTGGCCTTGACAATGAGGAACGAATAATACAAGTGGAAATCTCCTGCACACAATATTAGAGGTTAGCCTTCTTAAATCACTTCAAAGTAAAGAAACATGCAATTGCCTTTGTTTAAAAGGTTTTGTAGTCTGTTCTATGCTAGATCTGATAACAACAGGAACAGAATGATTCACCTTTTAAAGATAAAACTGATTGCTTAGCAATTTTGAGAAAGACAGTGAAAAAGGAGATTTCTCTGCCTACACAAGTTATTTTAGAAGCTACTGCTGATGATATCAGTGATTTTCTGTGAGATGGCTTCACCAGTTAACCACCTAATTAAGCAAAATGACTTGTCTGATAAATTTAATCCTGCTAATGACGACCAGATGCTAACAAAAATCACTAGGGATTATAGTGAGTAATGATTACTTTAAAATCTTATTAGCTGTTTCATATTAGGCTTAGTCTGTGGCCACAGTCTACAGAGAACCATGCCTTGGCCCTCTTTGCTTAAAGTTCAGCTGCTGTGTCAGTGCCTGCCTTGCCAACGGTATGTGTGGAAGATAAAATTTGAGTAGTTTGTGGATCTTTCATATCTTAAACCCTGAAAAGCATTACTCCTTAGGACCATGGAAAATCTCTGCAGGTGCATGTGAATTACGTTGATGGCGTCATTAGATAAAGGTATTTTGGGCAAATTCACTAATGAATTATTTTGGAAAAGATGCATATATCAAAAAAGGATAGTGGGTGCAACATCTGAATGATGATGTCTTCATGGTTTAGTGGTGGACTTAGCAGTCTTTGGGGGATGGTCGGACTTGTTGATCTTAAAGATCTTTTCCAACCTAAAGAATTCTTTGATTCTATGTTTCTATGACTAAGGTTCTAAGATATGATCCTGAGGAGTTTACTGTCACCCAGGGCCCTGGGGACTTTTCAACAGCGCTGTTTACCTCATGCCTGCCTCTGAGCATGAGAGGAGCTGGACTTTTGCTGAACCAGATTGAACCATAGGACAGGTCACTCTGGACTTGGTCACTCCTAGTAGGCAGGTTAGCACCAATGCAGAGCAGCAGTCCATGTCCTTGAAAGACTTGTAGGCACTGTCTGAGAAGAACTGTGCCTTGCCTCTCCTTGCTTATAGCTCAGCTGTTGTGCTGGTGCTTTGCCAGATTTACCTGCCTTGCCAATGGTTTATCTGGAATATACAAGCTTGGATAGTTCGCAGACCAATCCTGGGCGCAGATTTACAGAATCAGAGAATGGTTGAGGCTAGAAACGAATGTTTAGAGGTCACCTGGCGTAACCTGCTTGCTCAAGAAGGGTCATGAAGGGCAGGTTGCCCAGAGCAAACCACAGATACACTGCTTTCACTTGTGAAAAAAAACTGACCTTTGCTTGAAGAGCAGTCTGCTTCTGTGTTGCTGCTGGACTCCTGGGAGGCTTGCGGAGCTTTCCTCTCCCCAGAGAGACCAAGCTAAGACGTGCAGATCAATAACATAAGAATGTGCCCCATTCCCCTGTGCTGGCTGTTAGAAATCAGGCACTGTGTCCCTCATTGCACCAGACAAGTTGGACTGTTGTTGCAGAAATGAAATGCAGAGACAAGAGTGGCTATAAAAGGACAGGGGACATATGAGTGTGGAGGCACCAGCAGAAGGGCCCATCAGGGATGGGACTGTCAGCATGGCTGTGTTCATGACAGCTGGAGTATGTGAAAGTCTTGAGAACCTGCAGGCAAGCTGAAGGACTTCAACACCCCTAGTCTGGTGGTAGGAAGTAGGAGTCTGGGAGAGCAGGAGGGAAATGTGTTCTATTGCAGCATTTATGCTACACCACATAATCACTCAGCCCTTGTAATTTCTTCCCTTGTCCTGGCCTGCTGCGAGTGGCTAGTGCAGGCAGTTGCATTGAAGGTGCTCTGCTTCATGACTTCCTGGGCCCCTGCACTCTCCTGCATGGCTTCCAGGGCACTGGCTGCAATGTTGATCCACAATAGCTGTGCCACGTGCCTGACCTTTTTTGTCATTCAGAAAGGAAAAATAAAGCAAGTCTCAAGCAGCAGAGGGAGAGGAGACATTCATATCCCCGTTCCAGTGCCTCAACAATCCTCTGAGGAAAGAATTTCCTCCTAACATTTAATTTAAGTCTCTCTGTTATTTCAGTTTTAAACAGTTCCCCTTGTCCTATCTCTATCTACCTGTGTATATAGTCATTCTCTATATTTTTTTATTAGCCTCTTCTAAGTACTGGAAGGCTGCCATGAGGTCTCCCTGGAACTTTCTCTTCCCCAGTCTGAACATGTGCAGCTCTCTCAGCCTTTCTTTGTAGGAGATGCTCCAGTCCTCTCATCTTTGTGGTTCTCCTCTGGACCCACTCCAACAGCTCCACAACTTTTCTGTGCTGTGGGTCATAGGCCTGGACATAGTACTCCAGATGCGGACCTCATGAGGGCAGAGCAGAGGGGGAGGATAACCTTCCACTCCTTGCTGGCTACTGTTTTTTGATGCAGCTCAGGATACTGTTGCCCTAGAATGCTGCAAGCACACACTGCTAGCTCATAACAAGCTTTTAATCCACCAGAACCTCCAAGTTCTTCTCCAGAGGGCTGCTTCCGATGTGTTCTTCTCGCAGTTCGTTCACGTATCTGGGATTGCCCCAACCTACTCGACCTTCTTGAATCTCATTAGTTTCATGTGGACTCACTTCTCAAACTTATCTAAGTCCCTTTGGATATCATCCCTTCCGTCATATCAGCTGCACTTCTGTCAAGCTTGGTGTCATCAGCAAAGTTGCTGAGGGTGCACTCGATCCCACTATGGCTGTGACAGTCTTATTCAATTTCTTATCCACCATAAATCCACCCTTCAAATCTATATCTCTCCTATTTAGAGATAAGAATGTGGTGTGGAACCACATCAAAGGCTTGCAGAAGTCCAGGCAGACAACATCAGTTGCTCCTCCTTTGTCCACTGACACTGTTACTCCATTGGAGGGGGCCACCAGATTGTTCAGGTACTATCTGCCATTGGTGAAGCTGCGCTGTCTGTCTTCTACCACCTCTTCATCTCCCACGTGCCTTAACAACTCTTCCAGGAGGATCTGTTCCATGATCTTCCAAGCATTGAGATGAAGAGAAGAAAGCAGCCCTCCCTGCATGCCTGACCACGCATACTGCCTGACCACGCATACTGCCTGACCACGCATACTGCCTGACCACGCATACTGCCTTACCACGCATACTGCCTTACCACGCATACTGCCTTACCACACCTTGTTATTCACTCTGTTAACTGCCATCCTACTTGCTTATGTTCCTCAGGACTGCCTTTGAACATATGGGGGTGGCCACTGCTGATCTTGGCTCTGCTATTGCATCCTCATCCACTGTCATGAGGTCTTAGTGCTCCTGGCAGCTCCTGACAATTCCTTCTTTACCCTGGCTTCTCACTGATTTTAGGACCTCCCTCGCACACTGCTTTGCTAATGAATACCCTAAACTGAAGCTGACTGCCTCGGAGTGCTTTTATTCATGCTTAGCACAGCATAACCTGAAATCCTGTGATCCCACAGCTCTGTTCCTCATTCCAGAGCCCTGTAAAAAAAAATTCAATTCTCTTTGAAACCATACACAGGTATCTGTAGAGATGTGGATTATGTAAATCTTACTCAATGTATTAATAATTATATGCCCTTCCTTTCTTTAGACTTAATACTTCTTTGAGATTAACTTCCTTAGATGCCATGATAAGAATCTAACCAAGAAGGCTACTGCAAGAGGAACATTGAAATTAGTGGAGTCCTTGCTATGTCTCCAAACAGACATTCTTTTGTTAGCCTTAGTAATTTTGGGAATTGTAAGGAATGTGATGAGACACCAAAAAGCTAATGTTGCAGTCTTGTTAGGAGCCTCTGATTTCTAATTGTATGATCTTGTGATAAACATGGTAAGAGTTGAAAACATGCAAATTAACTATTTCAAGCATGAAACATGAAAAACAATATGTCTGAAATGTTTGAGGAATAGAATGTCTCTAAAAGTGGAGATATAACATCAAACGTTATATGTTTCTGATTCCTGTATTGATTGGAGATATGCATTTTAATATTAAGATCATTATAATCTATGTATGTATATCATAGTATTATGATATATCATGAGTACAAGCTCAGTTCCACCTGGAGCACATATGTGCAGCTTATTTTGTCACACAGAAAGTCGGGCCCACTGGTACTGGATATTCATCTAATATGGCATCTGACAGCTGTTCTGGCTTGAACAGAATGGTCCATCTTGTAAAATAGAAAAGTCCTGTCATTATTGGTCACAGCTTTTCTCAGAGTCTTTTCTTTTATGGGTCTTCAGGCTTGAGGATAAAAGGAAATAGTTTAAGCAATAATAAACATATATGTGAGTTCTCACTTATTAGTTTGAGCAACTGGGGAGAAATATAGAACCAGATTGCATAAGAATTGCAAGACTGAGTGAGAATTATCTAATAGAGCTATAACAGTTTCACTAAATACATTTATGTATTTTATGAAATGAAATGAATTTGAATTTTATTTTTCCATACCATCTCCACATACTAGATGGTAGAGATGCTGTCTTTCAGGGGAATATTCCTGTGCTTTAGCTGCAGGATAAATTAAATCTGTGTCCTGGATCATTTAAGTGCTGTCACATAAAGCATTTTTATAGCACTGAAGTCCTAAATCAATAGCCATTATTTTTATATCTTTGTTCTATGCATAACTCACTTTTCTGAGTTTGATCAGTAGGGCTTGTGAGAGTTATATTTTGATGTACCCCAAAATGTTGGCTGAGATACCTCTTGTCATGCATACACATACTGCAACTGTTACAAGGTCGTGACAGCCAAGACAGCAAGACATCAAAATACTCATTGGCCTCTCACAAACACCAATATGCTGAACATACAGAAGCAGAAGGGGATGCTATTCCTACTCATTGAAGTCCTTAACCAGACAGCCTGTTAAAGTAGTCCCCAACAAAAATTAGTTGAAGATTAACTCCCAGAATAAGCAATAGAAAGGAAGTTGCTTGTATATTCCTCCTTCTCTTTCTTAGATTAAGGAAAGCCTTGAAGGAGAAGCCATGGTCTGCTGGCAGAGAGGGGAAGTAATATGTAAAGACTGGAGGATCCACAGATATTCTTTTTGGAAGTAACTTGAAAAGTCTAAATTCTGAGCTATATGAAAAACTAGACGCTCACTGTTAAGATTTTTCACAAGATTTTCAGAACAATAAATGTAGGCGCCCTATCTTCTCTTCTCACAGGAACGACATACCTCTGGAAATAACATCAGTAAGGTGTCCTGGGGGCTTTCTGACCCCTTTCCTAGGCTGTCGTGGCTGGATGTTATAACAGACTGCAATGTCCTCAATTTTTGTGTAGTCTGATGAACATTATCTGAAAATACAGAATGTTCTTGTCAGATAGAACATCAAAAATTAAAGCATATAAAATTGACTATAGTTTTAAACATTTGGACTTTCTAAGATGATTGAGGTTAGAACACATTTTCTGCAAGCTAACAATCATCTTTAAATTGAGGATTAGTAGATTATTGGGTCTTTTATATCATTGAAAAATTTGTCCTTTTCAGGTCACTAATGCGGAATTTTTATGTTGGTGTAAAACAAGCCACCTAAAAACAATTTGGCATAAATATTCCACCTACACACTGCTTTTTTTTTTTTTTTTCTGCCTCCTTTTACACTTCCTATAAACTAAACTAAACGTGTAAGTTCACGGTGTATAAATGGATTTAAACTGGAAAAAAAAAAGATTATCGTCCTTCATTTCAAATAACAGTCCCCATTTAGAGATGAAAGTGGACACATTGCTAGAAAAATATTTATTCTCCTCCCCTCTCTCTCCTTCCCTGCCCTCTTCACTCTCTACTCTGTATGTTACTGATGCTCCAGGGAGAGCGAGATGAATGAATCAGGTCACAGAAGACAGTTTTCACTGCTTTTCTCTCTGAGCAAATACGTGTAACAGTGCAAATGCACTTGATTGCTTTCCATTTATTTCTGCAGATATTAGTTTCTCTTATTGCTTGTCGTAAAGTTTAAAACAACATCAATTTTTAAGGACTTGAAAGTGCTTTTCTATTTAAAATCAAACAAGACAAGCATCATTTTCATTCAGTACTGTGCGTTTGGTTCTTGAAGTGTGCTGACTGCATAGACACCCACCAAAAATAATAAAATAAAAAGGAAAAGAAGGGGGAGAAGAGAAAATCTAAGTGATGGAAATGAGTAATTGCTTGGCAGAAAGTCTGCAGGGAGAGAGCTGACATTGTATAGCACATATTTCATGAATAATGAGAGGAGTCTCAGTGCTGTGCAATCACTGCCTATTGGGTCAGAAATTTCACATTAGTGGATTCATCAGAGCAGATCGGTGTCATAAAGACACTCTTTCCTGAGGTAAACGTACCTTTTTCTTTACTGAACTGTCATATCTTAGTTTGGATAGCGAGTACAGAGGAAAGCCTTATGAGATCTATTAAAAGAATATCTGGAATTGGGTGCACTTCAGCTATGATTTTACTAGTTTGTTTAATTACAGAAGAAGGAAATTACATAACAGACATATATATAGGTATGTGTAAAGTGCACACATGTAACTCTTACTCTAGATAAAAGTCAGAACATATGTGGTTAATGATGGTGTAAGTACAGAATTTTGTCCAAAGTTAGGAACATCTGGCTTTTGCAAATCTATCTTATCTTCTTCCTAGAGTACATTAGTGTCATCTTTGCTATTTGTATTCACCTATTTATTCAAAGCAATGAAAGAGCTCTATCTTTACTTTTGTCTTAAAGCAGCAAACAATTTAAACGTGTCTTGTGTGAGGGTCATTGAGTTTTGTGGGTGTAGGAAGGACTAAACAAAAAAGTCATTTTTGCCACTGCTGGACTGAGAGGGTTCTCTGCATGACTTTCTGTCTAATTTATTCCTTGACTAACATCCCCTCTTCCCAACACTTTATGTTCTCAGTTTGACTGCTTACAATGTATTTACAGAAATCCATAAACTAAAAATGTTGAGGAAGTAAAAAGTTCAAGGCAAGATAACAGCAATCATTTGAGTGTTCAGGCAGTTTGATTAAAACATTGCCTTTAGCTCTGGAAAGGTAATGATTGTGTTTACTCAAAGATGAATGTCAGGGCAAGTAACTAGAACCTCTTTTACTTGGCTACTGAAACTAGAAAGGTTTCTTCTTTGCATAACATATACCATTAGGTGATTTCAAGAAACTAGCGGAATGGTCTCTATCCTACTTTAGTGTCAAAGTGATCTGGAATATGGGGAGAAGAAAGTAGTCAGTCAGTCAGTGTCAGTGTTGGTTTAGCAGATCTGATTCTAGTGAATTAAAGAGACTAGATAAATTCAACCAACTTGTGTTAGTTGACAAAGTCTGTTCAAATACTGGAAAAAAAACCTGCAAGAGGTATAGCTCCTGGGTGATTCTCTTCAGAAATGTGAGCTTATGATATATTGTAAGCAATGTTGAAAGAAGCTCAGATACAGCAAAATAGTGTGCAATGTAGATATATGAAAAAAGTGTCTTCTAAAACACAAGGTGACTAATAACAAAACTTTTCTTCAAGCCCTTCTCCATGAATAAATTATTTAAAGAGAAAACAATATCATTTTTCAGTGAAACACTGTAATCAGAATCACCTTTTTCCTGTTATTATACCACACTATGAAACACATTCCCAAACTAGTGGAAATAATTGATAGGACAATAAATTTGTGAGAACTTGGGCAGGTAGTTTCTGGTGCAATTTCTTGATTTTATTAAAAGTCTGTATTGCAAAAAAAGTTGAGGTTGTCAGCAATACTGACTTGCATATATAGGTTCAATCTGGACTAGTATTCTTTGGAAATCTTACACTGAACCCGGAGCTTTCTACAACAAATGTAGTACTGTCCTAATGTGAAAGACCAAACAAAGCAAAACCAACCAACCAACGAACCAACCAAAAAAACAAAATGAACAAACAAAACAAAACAAAACAGTGATGACACAAATCAAAAACCCAGGGCATAACAGCTGCTCAGCTGCTCTTTCTATTTCTTCCCTGTGAAAAAAAAAAAAAAGAAAAAAAAAAAAGGCATGGAAAATAAAGCTTAACCTCTAAAATTTCTTCGTTTGTTTTTTTTTATTGGGAAGACAACATTGTGGAGGGCCAGCCTCTCCCTTTCAGATTGCATTCTGTACAGAAGAAGACTACCTTCTGTTTAGCATAATAGAAATGAATGGACCCATGGTGTGCTAGCCTACCCCATGACATAACTTGCAGAGAAGTTCAGCAGGGCATTGGCTTCTTGAGAGTTTACTGTTGGGATCAAGAATGAAACGTTAGGGCATATACTTTCCAGGGGCAATATGAGTTTCTTCAGTAAGGCTGTAGAAAAATAATTAAAAAGCAGTCTACAGAGAAGGAATGAAAATGAAATATACCCCTCTATAGAGAAGGGTCCAACATCATCATCTGCACTAGGGGTCTGTTTCTGAAAAACAGGTCTTGCCCCTGGTGTTCCTGAGACTTAGGCTTGCTGATGAGCACAGTCTAATACATGTGTATTTATTGTGCTTAGCAAAATGGTTTTACAAGTGGGCTTAGCAAGGTCTTGATTGAGGCTGGCAATCAGTTTCCTTCTGCTTGCTTTCTCCGTGTAACACAGCAAATCTGAAATCCCTACCTTCTGATGGAAAGGTCTGAATTATTCATCAGCTGGTTAATGGCAAGTGATGAGATCTTTTCACTCTACAGCCCTGTCAGTAGGTGTTTATTGCTCTGTTTCACCAGCAGATCTGCTATTACTGTGGGGCCAAAAGAACCCCACATACAGACATGACATGTATCAGTAGAGATGGCTCTTTAAAGACTCCCTTTTGCCTGGGAGGTCATCTAAAGGTTATTATGAACAAATTATTTCTTCATTTCCGCTGACTGAGTAGATAGCCTTAATGATCTGTCACCTAGCAATAGGTTGCCTGTTCAAACATAAAGAATGGCATGCTGATGGCTTATAACAGAAATCAGTGCATTTTAGCTATTCTCTTGTCAAGAATGTTTCCAAGATACATATAGTATTTACATATTCATGAGCCTTTGCAGATATTGATGCCTTGAGGGGGCCTGTCTGATAATGCAACATAAGTTTGTACTGTGTCCTGAGGCACTTAAAGTCTATTAAGTGACTCGAATCTCTTCAGTTCTGTTGTTCCTCGCTGGTGTTCTTGGCCTAAAGGATGGGGTCTGCAATCAACACTTGAGTAAAATATCTTAGTTCTTTCCTGTCCACCTGCATCTTTTCCTCACTGAAAGTTAATTCCATTTTATAGAAAGGCTTTATGCTGAGCCAAATTACCTCTCAGAAAACCAGAGCATCATTTTTTTTTATGCTACTGATGTTCTGAGATGCAGTTGTGGTTGTTCGGCTGGAGGTGTGGAAGGTGACCTGCTCTAGGAAAAGTGCCTTTTTTCAAATGTATTTCTCAACTCTACTTAGATATTGATTACTTACCTTGTTTCTGTTGTGCATAGGTGGAGCAAACAAGAATCAGAAGTAATAGTAATGGTGGGGTGTAGGATGTAAAGAGAAAAAAAGAAAAAGAGATTTAATCTTCCCCACTGAAACACAGAAAAGGAATGTGGATTTCTCTTGTTAATCTGAATCTTCACAGTCCTGAGCACGTGTCTGCCATCATGCTATGATTTTCAAGAGAAGGGAATTTAAAACATGCCAGTTGATTGAAAGCATGAGTAACAGTAAAACAGTAGAAGTGATGTGCATTGAGCTATTTTCTGACTTTAAAAAGATCTGGGTAAAAATAGATCATCTCCTGAAGATGGCATTTGCTTTTTCATTTGGAAGAAGGGTCATTTCCTATTCCTTTGAAGAAGAGGAAAGTGGATAGTGGATACACCCCAGAACACAGGAAACTAAAGAGAGGATAAATCCTTTCCCTGATTCCCCCATCCCTCAAAAGATGGAAGATCTTAGAAACAAGAACAATTAGAAGATACAGCTTAATATGTGGTGTTGATAATAAGACAAAAACCAAGCTGTCAGCGTTTGCCAGCACCAAACAGATAGGAATTACAAAGGGAGAAGAGTGTGAATTGAGAAGCCGTAATCGGCTGCAACCCACCTTGCTTTGGACATCTTCATATGTATACAGGGCATCCACAGCTCCTCTGGGCAGCCTGTATTATTGCCACACCTCCCTCTGAGAAAAAAATTTCCCGCTAATTTTTTATCTTAATCTCTGCTTTTTTAGTTTAAAGCCATTTCCTCCTTGACCTATCACTTTCTGCTCATGTAAAAGGTTGGTTGCCCTCCTGTTTATAAGCCCCTTTAAGTACTGAAAGGCTGCATTGAGGTCTCTCCAGAGCTTCCTGAAGTGACAGTGTTCACTGGCTCTTCTCTGTTACACATAGGTACGTCCCCTTCTCCCATAGAACCTAGTTTAAAGATCTGTTGCCCAGAAGAGAATACTTTCTGAGAATCTGTTTTCTCCCCTTCCACTGCTGTTAATTAGAACTTGCCTTTCACAAAAAATGTTGCAAAAATAAGGCTGATATTTTTTTGTTTTGTTTTCAAAAAAATTGTAATAGAATATTTAAATTCCTTCTTTCAGGAGAATCACTTTTTTGGGGGGAAAACAAGGCCACAAAACACAAAGTAGGAACTACTTAGAAATGTATCAAATTGAAAGGTATGATGATATCTTGATAAAATTGACACAGGTTTTCAGTTGGAAAAGTGTGTAAATGATGTCAATTTAAATGTTTATTACTATCTTTATAACTAAAGTGAATGCTGGAACAGGGGGTATCTTAGTTTGTGGAAATAAATTTAAAAAAGGAACCTTAAATAGGTGACTGAGCTCATACTTTGAAGTAGCCGAATAACTTCTATTCCATGTACCAGATATACCAAATGGTGTATTCCAAAAGAATAAAAAGGAAAAGTAGTACAGTAAATCTTGCTAGTTATGACAGCAACAGATAACGATAATGCATATTTTAATTTACTGCACCAATCTAGAGGCATAACTTGAAGTATAATTTGGCTTAATTTGTGAGTTTTGCTCAGTCGCACTTTTTACATTCAGTTAACCTGCATCATCAACATATTTATTCAAAGCAGCACTGTCTTTTTTTTTTTTTTTTGTGCATTTATTCTTAAATCAAGGGCAAACGAAGTTCTGGGTGTCCTTTGTTTAGCTTGTGATTAAGAAAAAAAATATCTTTCTACTTGTTGTGATCCAGTTTGAATCAATTTTCCTATGAAGCACAGCTATTATAATAAGAAGGGTCATGTAAAAAGGTGCTCTCAATTTATTCAGTAGTAACATAGTTGCTTGAAGTTTTATAGGATATGAGGGCAGAGAAAAAAGAAATTTCTTAAGTCATCTTTCAACTCTGAAAATGTTGCAGAGTAGATGGTGTCTGGGCCTGATTCCGTACACTTCAATTTCTTTTGAAAATGTGATGTACTTTCACTCCCTGTTGAGGTGAGGATTTATGCAAAGCTTTCCATGGTTATCTTGAGCTCAAACAGCTTTAGCAGAATTTAGTCACATTCTCTGTAGTTAGAGGATAATGTCCAAGAGACTGTTATAAAGGTACAAGATGTTGAAGTGGAAATTTATTTATATACTTATTTAATTTTTTAAATCGGAGAAGTAGAAGTCAAACAGTGAATATCTTCAGTGTCGTGAATTGTTCATTATTAAATTTGCCTAGTAGAACTCCTCTGGTTTCTCAGGAAAGCATCTTTTTATTTTTATTTTTAAACTTTAATTATTTTTTAATTATTTAATTTTTATATTTTAATTTTTTAATTTATTTTAAATTTTAATTTTTTTAACCTTATAAACTAATATGTGTCTTACTGGATTAAATACAGATTAAATACAGATTTTATGTAGCATCCTGAGTATATCAGGCCTTTTCAATGAAGCTTTGATCTATTTTGAAGCCTTTGAAACCTGAATTGGATGAAATGTCAATGTATTTGTGGTGCAATGCAATGAGGAACATGGAAGTTTCTATTAAAGTCTTTGAGAGTTTATTAGAGAAATGATGCCTGGCAAGAGCTACACATTATGGAAGAATTGTTAATTTTGAAATTAGCTCTGGCAGACCTGCTTAAAGAATTTTATAGAGGGAGAAAGTGCTCTCAAAATCATCTGAAATGAAGCCTGCAGTGGAGATACAGCAGGAAGGTGGATGGGGGAATATGTTAGTTCTACCTGCTTTAATCCATTTGTTACCAGGAGGGAATTTAAACCATGCAGATTAATGAAGCATTTGATTCAGGTATATGCTGATGAACTTGCTCCTGTTTCTTTACCCTTTGTTGCTATGGAACCAGAGAGATGTGAAATTGCTGAGGAACCTTTGCCCTGCTCAGAGCTCCTGTGATAGTCAATTTGAAAATAAAATGGAACATTTAGGGAATGAGGTCCCAGCTTTCTGACCATATGCAATGCATGAGAGGCAGCCTTTTCTGGTGTGTACTTTGCTAATGTGTGTGAAACAGGTACATTAAGTAAACTGTTGAGTATGACAGACAGTATGCAGTAAAAGCCAATCTCCTCCATACAGTCTGACTAATGAGAGAGATGTTATGCAGGGAAATTTTCAGGTACTTGTCACCACCTAGTCCACAGTCACGACGTAGCCCAGAGCTTTCACTGCAGCTATTTCAGACTGTACAAACAGGAACAGAACGCACACCAAAGCTATTTCACACTAGTATATGTATTCTTAAGACCCGGATCCTGACTGAACATTCAGAACTAATGTCATTTCAAATCAACTCTGCAAAAGTCTGTCAGATTTTCTTTGTTCTGCCTTTCCCTCTACAGCATGTAGGAGATGCAGAACAGCCTCACATCTCTGCCACCCATGGAAGGGTTAGTTTGGGGCTTTCATGGGAGCAGAACAGTTTACTAACTCTTGGCCACTAGGCAATGAGTCATTAAACAAGAAATAATGCTTGGAAATAAATGGAAGGCTAAAGTTCAGGGTATAGTGAGAAGATAGATACTTTACTGCAGATGAAGCTTCTAAAGACTATGTATCTAATTATGTTCATATTCCGAATTACAGAACATAAAGAAATGATGTCTGTCTTACTGCTTTTGTAAGGTGTGATGCATTCTTGTTTTCCTGTTGACTAGTGTGAAAAATGTAATATGTGCTGAATGTCAGGGTATCCCAGAGTCTTAATCACTGGGTAGTTGAATGAGTCTGCCCTTGTTCTTCTTTTACAAAATACTGTAATTTTACCAGAAGTTGCCTCTTAATTGGAAAACAGAGAAAGCATAGAAATGCAGATTTTTCTTTGTCCTTTGAAACTTTTAAGCAGACTTTTCTATCTTAATTTTCTTTCAATGATATTTTGCAAATTATTATGATTGGTATTTCATTGTTATAGGGCTAGTAAATCATTATTTCTCTCTCTCTCTCTCTTTTTTTTTTTTTTTTCCCCAACAGTTCTTTTACAGTTTAATTCATTAAATGCTGTTAGGAAATCTTATTTATGCCTTCTGTTTCTGACAGAAAGTAACAGTGGAATACAAAGAATAACAGAAAAAATACAGCTAGCATTTTCCTTTTACAGATGACTATACACTAGAGACAACATTTTGTAAATAGGTTGTTCAGTGTGGCCTAAGCATAGCTTGGAAGTCAAATGGACATTGGACAGTAATGTCTACTGTTAGGAAGACTGCAAACAGAGGATGGAATTCCTAGAAAAACCTTTAATGTCTTTGGGGAGAATCTGTGTCTTGAAAATCACAGGTCCTTTTCAGATCATCTGTGTCAAGGCGCTACACTGATCTAGTCTGCGTGTTGAAGGCAGGAGTTCTGTGTCACTGTGGCTCAGTCACCTAAAAGATATAATATACAAAATAAAATATAAAAATGTACATCATATTTTGGGATGGGTGAAAATATTTTTTTTCCTTGTAACTAGACCTTCATGTGTTCTGTGAGCTAGGTTGAATTTCACATAAAAAACACAAACTAGTGTATGGTATTTTTATTTGTTTTGGTGTATGCACCAAAAACTAGTGACACTAAAGCAGGAAAACGAGCTTGATTGTGGAAAGGACACTGAAACAGAGGATCTCATATCAGTTTTTAATAGTTCCCTGAGGTGGAAGCTCTGGTGATAGAAACATGAAGAATGATCAGAAGAAGAGAAAGCTGAGGTTTCTCCCACTTCTCCAATTGCCAAGAAAGGAGAAAGACAAGAAAATCCAGTTACTGGGCAAAAAGTTAAATGCCTCCTCTTCTGTATGCCTCCCCCACAGTGGGAGAAGACAGGAAGTAGAAGATGAAATAAAAAAACACATTAGGTGTAGGGGAGCAGAAATTTTTGAAGGGCTACTCATTTGACAGCTGAGAGTGGCAGATGAGAATGGTTAATGAGATTGGGAAGTGGGTGCTGTCTTCAGGTAATGGTCTTGGCAGAGAGACAGAAAAAAATCTCCGTAAAACACAGCCTAGGTCCTCAAACCAATAATGAGGGTGTGTGAAAAAGATCAGACTTCAGCAAAGCTGCATTTAAAGTGTTATTACTAATTTAAAGGTCCTTTCTTTCATTATCGTCCTCAGCAATCTGACAACTCTGCACCCCACCTCCTGCACTAGAAAGTTAAAAGCATGATAGGGCCCTGTGGTAACCAGTCAGAAAAATTACTTGTCTGAAAAAAGATACTCTTTTCCCTTTATTTCACCCTTCACTGCAGTAGTAGCAAAGGTTTTTCAGGATTTTTGGACTAATAGGACATGGAAATCAGGGACAACTGCTTTTAAGTGGCAGCAAAGTCTGGAAGGCAACAAGAAATGTAAAGATATCCATGTGGCACCCCCCTGTCATTATTATAACTGTACATTTATAGCTCAGTGACAAAAAAAAGTTTGATGTGCATAGTCCACTGTTTTATCTCTGCCTAGAAGAGTAAGAGTAATTTATAATATACATTCTTTTTCTAGCCAGATAAATGCATACAGATTTTTTGGTCACTCTGTCATTTCTTTAGTTTAATTTGTCCTCTATTTTTCTCAGATACATCAAGCCTTTATAAATATTTCAGTGCTCATGTTTAAGCTCAGTACACAATGTACTTGTCCTATCTTTTTACTTTCCAATCCCTAAATACTTTTCATCTTTCTAGAACATAATTTCTGTAACACCTTTTGTTACCATCTAGTTGCTTTTAAGTTTCTATTCAGAGCTAAGTCTTCAATGAAGAGGCTCTGTTCCTCCAGATTTTTATCTTTAACTGGTATGGCATTTGCAGCCTCAATTTCATCAAGCCAGGGTATTTTTAATTAAGCTGACAAGTACATTTTCTAAATCTGAGTTAAATTCTGGTAACTGAGAAACACAATGATAGTGATATTCTCAGGATCTAGACAATGTTCATCATGCCTCTTTCTGGAACGGCATGAAATGACTTACACATAGCTCTTAACTGACGCTGCCCTTTCTTAAGAGTTTTTTGAAAATAGACTTTCTTTTACATGGTTGCGTTACATCCAAAATCTCTTCTTCATCTATATAGAAAGCTTCCAGCTTTCATGCGTATCAAGAAGGAGATAGCTTTTGACCAGAGCTGTATGAGAGCCACTCTTGGAGAGATCCAAGCAGAACTTTGTTCTGTGCTTACTATTAAGCATGTAAAGGTATGTCAGGGAGTTTAGATCTAACAGTGCTATAATGTATCCAGACCTTTATAATTTTCTGTCCTATTTGCGTTTACTAGCTTCGTTTGATGCTACCAATCACATTTCACTAAAGGAATCAAGCAAGTCTTTGGACTCTCTGAGCAACACACACCTATATATTTTAGAAATCGTAGGATAGGTTGAAATTTCAATCATGTTGACAGTATCCTACAGCTACCTGTCTCTTGTGAATTCCATTCTGGGCTGGAAAGCCTCTGTTCCTTTAATTTTATTATTTCTATGACTTCCTGTCAAATTTCTGACATTTTTCTTCCAGGCAACTTTCAGTCTGATTCTTTATGAAGGTCTTGGTTAACTGTCTTGAAACAGAAGACTGAATTTTATGTTTATACCTCACTGTAGTTTTGTCATTCCTCTTCCCTAAATATCCCTATTACTGTTTGTTTGACTTTTAAAGAAGAATACAGCTAGTACTTCTACTTATCTTATTCAAATTATATACTCAGATTTATGTCACAGAATCTTATAGTCCAACACACTCACTTGGACTAATGGATCATCACCTGAATCTGTTTGAATAAAGGGCAGCTGAGTGGCAAGTTTCCTTTAAACTGGAATCTACTGCATGCAGGAACAGAGGGAAATATGATTTAAATTTTGAGGTATTCTGTTCAGTTTCCAGGAAGCCTCAGCTTCTATATAGCTTTCCACTTTTTAAAGAGCCTTTGTTTTTTTTTAATTTTTTTTGTTAGTCTGGATATGTTTTTGTCATTTTTCCTCCAGGCCCCAAAAAATCCATGAAATATGTCCTTTTTTATTCTGAACGGTTCAAGAAGTACAGAGCAGGACAAACTTTTTGTTCTACAATGTATTTGCTGGAAGTAAATTATTTTATGTGTGGCGGACTCTACAGGTTAAGAATTGGCTGTAGATTTGGCTTGAGGCAGCCTTCAAGGCACTCCAAAGACATTAGTTTCATATGAGGCACCATTCTTGCTCTGCTAGAAATGAGTGGAAGGTTATTCAAGGCCTGAGCTTTTAGAGTGTGGAACTGCTCACATGGGCTGAAAATGTGTGATTTTTTCTTTGAGAGTTTAACCTTCCATATTACTTGAAATATTCTTTGGTGTCCAAACAATATATGATTTAAATATTTGTAAGGTGAATTAACTTCCAGCAGGCTTTCCCTTTCAGAGATACTCAGGGCAGAGTTAATATTCCAAGGCAGAGGTTCAAAAATTTTTAGGTCTTGAGTAAAGTGTAAGTGTGGATACATTTGAGCCATCTGGAAATGTTGGTGGAAATTGTAACAGAAAAAAAGCATTCCTTGTCCATCTCTTTTATAGCTTTCAAGTAGCCAAGGGAATTTTTCAGCTGTGATAGTAGATCAAGCAGAACTGTCATCAGGAATGTATTATTATTTTTTTTTTGAGAGGGGAGAGAATGTGAAGCATGAAAACAAGGCTATTGCAACTCTATTTTGTTAGACTAAGTATGCTATCAAGCAAGCATTATAACATGGAGACTTAAACATGGATTTTGTTAGCTGGGGATAAAGAAGAAAATTGTTAACGTTATTTCTCAGCATAAGACATGCCTGATTTTCTTTTGGATGGTTTTGCAAATCTACTATTGGAAATATTAGTATTGGCTAACAAGCAAAATTTGAACCTATTAATTTTATGCACTTTGGCCACAGCAACCACAGGGAACGTGACAGGCTTGGGGCAGAGTGTCTGAAAGACTGTGGAAAAAAGTGGACCCAGGTGTGCTGGTCAACACTCAGCTGAATGTGAGCCAACAGTGTGCCCAGGTGGTCAAGCAGGCCAATGGTATGCTGGCTTATATCACAAATAGTGTTGCCAGCAGGAGCGGGGAGGTGATCGTCCCCCTGTACTCAGCTCTGGTGAGGCCGCTGCTCGAGTACTGTTTTCAGTTTTGAGCCCCTTATTACAAGAAAGGCATCAGGGTCCTGGAGTGTGTCCAGGGAAGGGCAATGAAGCTTGATGAGGGATCTGGAGCACAAGTCTTAAGAGGAGCAGCTGAGGGAACTAGGATTGTTCAGTCTGGAGAAGAGTAGGCTCAGGAGAGACATTATTGCTCTCTGTAACTACCTGAAGGGCGGTTGTGGTGAGGTGGGTGTTGGCTTCTTCTCCCAAGTAACTAGTGTTGGGACTAGAGAGAATGGCCTCAAGTTGGGGAGATTCCAATTGGATATTAGGAAAAACTTCTTATCCAAAAGCGTGGTCAGGCCCTGGAACAGGGGGTGGTAGAATGGACAGGTACACTCTTTGCTTGGTAAGGAGCTGGCTGGAGAGCCGGGCCCAGAGAGTGGTGGTGAATGGAGTTAAATCCAGCTGGTGACCGGTCACAAGTGGTGTTTCCCAGGGGTCGGTGCTGGGGCCTGTCCTCTTCAATATTTTTATTGATGACCTGGATGAGGGCATCGAGAGCATCCTCATTAAGTTTGCAGATGACACCAAGCTGGCAGGAAGTGTCGATCTGCCTGGGGGTAGAGAGGCCCTACAGAGAGATCTGGACAGGCTGGTTCTCTGGGCTGAAGCCAATGGGATGAGGTTCAACAAGACCAAGTGCCGGGTCCTGCACTTTGGCCGCAACAACCCCAGGCAAAGCTACAGGCTTGGGGCAGAGTGGCTAGAAGGTTGTGTGGAGGAAACAGACCAGGGGGTATTGGTTGACACTTGGCTGAGCATGAGCCAGCAGAGTGCCCAGGTGGCCAAGAAGGCCAATGGCATCCTGGCTTGTATCAGAAATAGTGTTGCCAGCAGGAGTAGGGAAGTAATTGCCCCTCTGTACTCAGCCCTGGTGAGGCCCCACCTCGAGTACTGTGTCCAGTTTTGAGCCCCTCACTGCAAGAAAGACATCGAGGCCCTGGAGCATGTTCAGAGGAGGGCGACGAGGTTGGTGAGGGGTCTGGAGCACAGGCCTTATGAGGAGTGGCTGAGGGAGCTGGGATTGTTCAGTCTGGAGAGGAGGAGGCTCAGGGGAGACCTTATCACTCTCTATAACTACCCAAAGGGAGGTTGTACTGAGCTGGGGATGTGAGCCTCTTCTCTCTTGTAACTAGTGACAGGACGAAGGGGAATGGCCTCATGTTGTGCCAGGGTAGCTTTAGGCTGGACATTAGGAAATACTACTTTTCTGAAAGAGTGGTCAGGCACTGGAATGGGCTGCCCAGGGAGGTGGTTGAGTCACTGTCCTGGAGGTGTTCGAGAAACATTTAGATATAGTGTTGAGAAACATGGTTTAGTGGAGTTATTGGTGGTAGGTGGATGGTTGGACTGGATGATCTTGTAGGTCTTTTCCAACCTAGCTAATTCTATGATTCTACGATTCTATGAATCACCATCTCTGTAGGTGTTCAAGACATAATTAGGTGTTGTTCTGAGGAGAAGAGTTTAGTGGGCAACACTGGTGGTAGGTGGATGGTCTTAAAGGTCTTTTCCACCCTTGGTGATTCTATGATTCTATTTTTCCTTTATTTTTCTGTTTTTTTTTTCCTGGAAAAGCTTGTCAGTATGTAAGAGCTTTTACCTATGAGAAGTGCCAAAAGGGGAAAATATCGAAAATCCAATTATTAGGAATTATTTACCCTGGCTTAATTTGTATTAGTCTTGTGTGCTTAAGATCACATATATGTCCTTCCTATTGTACCTGAAACAAACACTGAGACAAAATCTCTTTTATTCCTTCAATATGCTAGCACTGTGTGAGCCAATTTATTTAGCAATGATGACTTAGATTCTGTAGTCTTGCAGAATATGTTTGAAAATGGAGATAGGGATTAATTGCAAGTTGTTATCCATTATTTTAATATTCTTTTTATTTAAAAAATGGTATTGGTACTTGGTTTGACTAATGAATTGTACAGCTCATCCTCACTGCCTGTCAGAAATAAATAATGCTCACCAGACTGATAACTGGAAGAATATTTGTTATCTTAAAACCTGTGTTCTGATGTCCAAATAGATTTGGTGAAACGTGCTTTTTCAGAACACCTTTCATGTCTCCTTTCTAAAGGACATGACTCTTTTCTTGCTTGATGGATATCACACAACACTCTGTAGTGATAAACTATGATTTAACTTCATAGGAGGAAGTGGTGAATTAATGAGTAGGATCAATATTTGAAGTAAATGAATTTGGCGTGCACTTATGGATGCTGCTAACAAATGGTCCATAACAAGCTGGAAATTCTTTCTGAATTAATATAACATATATCCTAAAAATATATATTGTTCCTTTCTTTTTTGGTTGAAAAGCGATCTCCAATGTAATGAGATAAAATGGTCCCATAAGACTAGCAGTGAATCTGCTCTATTCTGAGTATGTATTTTGAGTAAAACATTAAAAGTGTGCAGCCATTCTTGTAAGCAGCATTTTTGCATCTAAACGTTATTAGGACTTGATACTAGGTTAGGTGTTTACAAGTGGGTAATTTTGGATTTGCACAGAACTATTCTTTAGCCACTGATCATCCTGATGCCAAAAGGTTAGGTTTCACTTTTAAAAGGATTTCCCATTTATTAGGAATTATTTTAACCAGCAGTTGAATGAACACATTTTGGATCAACAATTTTTTCCTCACTGTGAGACAGTTTATGGCAACTTATCTGAAGTATTGCCTAGCTGAATTTTCTTGTTCTCTTACTGCCTGGTATAGTTAAGGCAACATTAATTCAGAAAGGCATGGCTTATATTTGAATGTTGAACATAGGATGCAGACAGAATGTCTCAACTTTTCTGTTTCTGTCTGTTGATATCTGTCTTGATTCTAAGTACATCTTAAAAGACAACTAAGATCATTTCAAACTGTTACTTTAATTCTCCAGAGGTTATCCAGAAAAGAGCACTGCCACCAGTGCTGGAATAAAAGTATGTACAAACTGAAGACATGTTTCAAATTATTTTCACTAGAAAAAGTTATGTAAGGTAATGATACTGATTTGCTTTAATTGTATTTTGATCTTTGTAACTACAATCAGATGCCAACCAATCTGAATCTCTCTCCGAATTATGAGAGTGTGATTTATAAAGTGGATCACATGTTGTTAGAGGCAAAGGTTTTCATTTGCCTTTTGGTGTTATGGACTGAAGTTTCTCTTTGTTTTTGAAATAGCTAAAATTTCTCCAAACTTGTAGTGTATTCTTAACAGAGAATGCTAACAAAACTGGGACACTTTCAGTGACCTACATCCATGCTGATTACCTGTTTCATTACTGTTTGCCTTTAACCAAAGAAAATAAAACAAATGTCAGCAGTAATGAAAAATGAAAGTAGGTCAGTCTACAGCCCGTCTGCATCAAAATCAGAACAGAACATATACCTTCAAGAGAAAAATGAGAAATAAATAGTTAAGTGAAAGGCAATTAAGAGTTATTAACCATAGTATTAACCATAATGATTAGCAGAGAGTTATTATCTCTGCCTTCAACGCTGTGTAACTTACACACTGGGAAACAAGAAATACTACAAATAAATTACTTTTATCCTTCTTGAAAAGACTGGAAGAAGATATTAGAATTTCCTTACCTGATTCCTAAATTCTCTTTTCAGGGGGCTTGTAACAAGTAACTAAGCAATTGAAACTGGAACTGGAAATGTCTCAGCAAAATCCAAAAGAACTCCCATACTCAGGGGAGAAGATCATTATATTCAGTTAGGAAAGTATTTGGTGTGTATGGGGAGCCTTTAGTTGTAGCTCAAAGAGAGGTGAATGGATGTAATAACATCTTATCATGATTGGATGTTTAATTTATACAAATAAATATAAGGTATGTTCACTGGGTTTGCACTTTTGAAGGAATAGATTCTGCTAGTAGATCACATACTTTGTAGATATGAAGTTCCAGTTCTAACAATATCTTGCATCTCCCCTTTCTGTGATTGTAATCTGTGAGTGTTTGAAAATCTGGGGTTGAAATAAATGAGTTAAGATTGAAATGTGAATGTAATGTGTAATATCACTTTATTCTTGAACCTCAAAGGAGTTATAGTCAGTGACTTCTCAGTGAACAAATTAATTTTTGAATCTACTTCTATTTGAGAGTTTGTCTATCTATGTCATTGTGGCCTAGAAAAGATTTTTAATCTCTTTTTGCCTCTGTTGACTCTGCTGTAAAATTTACTGTACATGACACTGGTGTAAACATAGATTGTTTTATCTGCATGTTTTCAGAACTCCATTCTTGAATATTTCTGGGTCAGGACTGAGGGGGAAATATGAGGGCTTACAGAGGAAGTGTTTTCTCTGAGAAAATAAATGAATGAAGAAGTTGAGAAAGATATTACTTCCTGTAATAGTTTCTGGTTAGGATGATGTTATGAAGTTAACATTCTTCATACCAGCCCATATGGAACTGTGTTTCACATGTATTCCTAAAGCTGTGTTAGTAACACATCGTCTTTGGGCTACTGCTGAATAGTACTTGAACAGTGTCATGTCTTTCTCTCTTTGTCCCCAACACACAAAGGCCAGTAGCCTGTGGGTGGGCAAGATGCTACGAGGGGACACAACCAGAACAGCTGACCCAAGCCAGCTAAAAAGTATCCCATACCATATAACATCATGCTCTTCAACAAAATCTCAAATAGGAGGAAGCGGAAAATGTTAGGGTTATGGCATTTGTCTTCCCCAGTAACCACTACATGCATTGAGGCCCTGCTCTCCAGGGAATAGCATCTGCCTGCCTGTGGGAAGTGGTGTATGAATTGCTCTTTTCCTTTGCTTTTATGTGCAGATTTTGCTTATTAAATGTCTTCATCTAGATCCATTACTTTTTTTTACCTTGCATTTTCCAGTGCATCCTTGGGAGAAGGGAGTGTGCAAAAGGCAAAGTGGGTGTTTGGCTGCAGGCAGGGGTCAATCCACTGCAGTCATATTTGGTGCTTTTTGTTGTTGTTGTTGTTGTTGTTGATGGAGGTAAAATTTATGAAAAGCATGTGATGAATGTATATTTTAACAGTAATTCTTTGATATGTATCTCAGAGGTAAGGGTTGGAAAGTATTGGATGTATATGTTGAATTGTTTGCAGTGGTGGGGTGTCAGGACTGGCCTCACTGTGGGGAGCCTGGGGTACCCTGAGCCAGAAGCCTGCGGTTTTAGCAGGCTGCAATTGCCCTATATCAGAGCATAGCTGACACTGTCAGACAAGCTGAACATCTGGGAAAGCATATTTAGCAAAGGGAAAAAATTCTGTTTGGCAGAGAGAAGTTAAGAAAATATGAGGAAAACAACTCTAGATGTTCAGGTCGGTGAAGGAGAGCAGGGAGGTGCACTAGGCAACAGAACAGGAGAGGCCCATTGTGAAACAGGCTGTCTGCCTGCAGCCCATAGGCTCTACGCAGAGCAGAACTCCATGTGCAGCCATGGAGGAGCCCACAGTGCAGCTGTGGTTGAGGCTTGAAGGAAGATGCAGCAATGAAGATCCTGTGCAGGAGTAGGCTTCTGCCAGGAGTTCCTGCAGGCTGTGGGAGCCCGTGCCGGAGCAGGCTCCTGAGTGCTTATCTAAGCCACAGGAGCATGTTAAGTAAAGGGAAGGGGGAGAATGCCCGTAAGATAAGTTAGACAAAAATAGAGATCCTTTAAATTTTATGCTACCATTCACAGAAAAGAGATTAAACTAGATACACTAAATCTAAAAGTGCCATTGTCAGCAAAACAAACAATGGAGTACAGTTTTAAATAACATAAAATAGATAAATTAATAGTGTTACATTAATCGGTAGAGATTTTTCTTGGTAGTAAATGTCATAAGTAATTTTTATGTTGCTTTGTGTTGGGCTTGGGCTAGCATAAATAGTGACTGAATTGGGGCATGGATTCATGTATTATAATAGATTATAATTGCTGGCATGCACAAAACAAACATTAGCGTATAACAGACTCTGGAGATCATGAGTTCTGCTGACTTTGTTTCATGAAGGCCTAATCAGAGGGATTGTATCCTGTACTGCCCTTCAATTTTTTTTTTCCCGTGGGTAATCATTTAGAATCTTTGTTGTTCTAATGTCATGAGTACTGTTTAGGTAAAAGCATTTACCTTTTCTGAAATACAATAAATAAAGTTTGATGTTCATTATTAAAAATCTTATGAAGAAGGTCTTTCATGATAGGGCTGCATATTAGTTGCTGAAGGGATCATTTTTTGAAGCTCTTGTTTTTAATTTTTGTGATATCTCTTCTTTTCCTGATGTCCATTCATAAGAAATTTTCTTTCTGATTTGCTATTTTTAAGCAGGGAAAGAAGAATGGAAATACAAGAAGACCAAATTTCTAGGTGAAGACACAATTCCAAAAATATGTTGGTTCTTTGTCATTGTACGTTGGTTTCCCTGAAGGTAATGTCTCCTGTAATTTCCTAATGGAATTAATTCTATGGAAATTACAACACATACAAATAGCACAATTATGCTATTTGATAGAGCAAATGTTCATACAAAGCACTCTTTTTCAGCATAGTCACAATCATTAGCTGTGCCTTTTCACCAGCAGTGAACAAGAGCCTGTATGCTGTGCTTGTAACAGTCTGCATCAGAGGAGGCAGCCCATTGTCACCATCTCCACTTCTGAAATGCACCACCCACCAGCAAGTGGATGTGCTCACATCCACTTGCTGGTCTCCGTAAATATTCAGCAAGCATTGACAAATGTCAATGGGTGCAATTTTTTCTGCATGGAGGAATTCAGTGACACACTCTTGCTTTATCCATGCTTCCATGTCAGATGCTATTTTGTTTGACTCTCTCTGCTGCCATCTGTCACATGGCAGCAAAATGCAATGGAGTATTGTTGGGAAGGTTCCGCCTCTACTACCATATCACCTCTGACATCATGGGCCAACATAATAAAATAGGAGGCCTTACTTTTGGAGCAGCTCTCATAGTAGTTTTGCCAACACTGCTGGTGGAAGAACAACACAAATTCTAGTGTGAGTGTAATAAAGAATGGTCTTTATCTCCTAATAAAAATATTTTAGGTAAACTTGGCTTATGGTCTTGTTACTTATAATGTTGCATTTCAGAGCGTTGTTCTTTAATGGGACAGAAATATAATGCATATTGAATCAAACTGATGAGTTAGGGAAAACAAAACCAATTTAGTCTTTTGAGAGAACATTAAAAGGATGGTGGATAATCTGCTGCTGAACCAGGAACTTTACAGTTATCTCATTAATTGCATAAGTAGTCAGTCTGCATCTGGCATCATTAGGACAGAAAATTTCAGCTTTCTGGAGCTGTGATTTTGTTTGGTCTGTGCTTTATTTTGTGAATCTGCATACAGAGATACTTTTCAGTATTTTTTTTTCTCACAAATAATCCAGATTAATGTATCACATGGTGGAAAGTCAGGCTGCATAATGAGTCAACTTCATCACAGAAGCCATTTAAGAGAAAGGAGAAAATTTTCTTATGCAGGTAATAAAAGAGAAGTTTAGATAAGCTTTTTTGTTAATGTTTGTTGGCATATTTTATTCAATGAATTAATGTGTAGTTAATGCCCCAAAATTAGAGAAAGTGTGTAAACTATGAGTGGCACATAATCCAATCTTTTTTACTAAATGTGAATAGTTAAAGGCAGGTTTAAGGGTAAAGACCTAAGAGTAGTGTCAAATAGAAGCTATAACACTGATATTAAATGAATAAGTAATAGTAGCCAGAATTTTGTCATGGGCATTAAGCAGACAGTTCAGAAAATCACCATGTTGTTGACTAATCTTGATCAAACTATTTTGAAGGGAGATGAAGAAAATGGGAATCAAGAAAGGAGGAATAATTAGTTTGTCAGTGAACTAATGTACCCAGGCTCTTAAGAACTGAGCCAGCTAAAATACATGTTGGAGGGATAGTTGGCTTCAGATTAGTAAATCAGATCAGATTCATTCACTAAATGCCGCATGTAAAGATGTTAACAAATTCTAGAGAATCTCTGTGCAAACCACGAAATCTCTTATGGTTCCTTCTGAATTACTTTTCTATGCTGGCAATCAGGTCCATCTTCTTCATGTCATTATAAATCTGGAGGTTTAGATAGGAAAATCTGAAACTAATGGCAAAACTCACTTTGTTTTTAGAGGGAACTGTTATTTCCATTCTGTGTCTTATTAACATGTTTGTTTTGAATTTGGCTTACATCTTTGAACATCTGCCGGTAGGTATGTTCTTAGAAGTCTGAATAAGTAGGAGACACAGCAAACACAGGTATTTTATTTAAGAGGCACTAGGTTTTTTAAGCTGGTCTGAGTTAATGGACATGAATTGTAATAATTGGAGCACTGTCTCTGTTAAACTCATATTTTCTAATGTAATTGACAGTCTGTTCATGAAAATCCTTTCTGCCTCATGAAAGTTTTAAATTGCTGAGTCTGACAAAAGAATGTCTGAATTTGGTTTTCTTTCAGAGTTTGAAAGGGATTTTAGTAATGGGTTATTGTTACAAACTTGTTTGGATTGGATTATCTGCAGCTATGTAAGTATATATTGCTTTCAGTCCACGCTCCTATGACTTTCATCTTGTAATATAATATAACATTTTAAAATTACTTTAAATTGATTAGTCTTTGAGGTCTTGTCTCTTCCACTCTCTTCCTCCCTTCCCTTTTCCTTTTTTTGAAAAATTAAATGTATTAACCACATTTTTATCTGTTAACCAAAACCAAAATCAGAGGTGGACAGAGCAGGGCAACTTTAGCTTTGGCCTGCTTTTTCTTGCATGATTCCAAAGAGATTTGATGATCTCTAATACATATGTTCTCTAAGTAAAAAATATACATATTTTTTATTTTAGTCATTGCTGTATTTTAAAATGTGGAAGTATTGAAAATCTCATAGTCCTTCAAGTGTTATGAATATACTGTTTTAATTAAACTAATATAAATTACTGTTTTATGTTATTACTCTTTCTTTATTTTAAAGTGTTTAATTTAAACAAATCCAGGTATTTTGGGTCTAATCGCAAGTCTCTGTAGACAGAATATTTGTAGGTATACGTACTGACACTTGCCCTCATTATTAAGTTTTTCATCGTCCACTTCAGTTTCTTTCTTCAGACTATTTGCTTCCTAGTTTTCCATTTTCTATGCTCAATTTTCAGTTTTTCTATTAGATTATTTTTTTTTCTTGCTAATTTCTTTTAAGAACAATATAAAACTCAATAATATTTTCACACAGCATAAACTTTAGACCTCTAGGGTTGGATGAATATCAGCTTGTCACAGCATGTGAATCAAGAAATCATAGATTAGATGCTAACACAAGACACACAGAGAGATTTACAAAATGTAGGACCTGAAGTGTATGCTGATTGTGCTAATTAGTGAAGACAGAAATATTTAGCACCTCTCATCTAAAGTTATAGTGGCTTCTATAAATTTATACTGGGGTTACAGTGGCAGCTATTTGTTTTATTGAAGGTAGAGGTGGGTGGCAGCTTCAAGAATAAATGGATGCCTGTACTATTAACCAATCAATTGAACATCGTCATTAGAAAGTCTTGGTATGTGGCTCTTTGAATAATTTCCTATGAAAGGGAGAATGTAAATTTCTAAACTGTGCATTCTCTCTGTTTGGATCTTTGGCAGCCTAATTCTGATTTAACTACAGTTCTTGAAGTTGCGTGCCTTCTCCAATTCCACAGAAGCATCAGAAGACTTAATACAGTAGTTGCATTATAAACAGAGAGGAAAATATCTGCAGCCTGATATACATCCAGCCTTTCCGTAAAATGTGCCTAAGCCTATTTGAACAAGAAAGACCAAGGAATCACTTGTGTCCTGCTTGATAACTGCCCCATCCTTTGTTCTTCCACTAGCATTAACATAGATGAGACATTCCTTAATTGTTCAACTTGAGAGATTATTTTTGAGTTTCAGTTTGTACTTTGAGATTATTTCCATGTAAGTAATGTTCTGTTTTCTGTCAAAATGAGAACTCTTGCATAATATGCTCTTTTTATTAGCCAGACTTTGTCTTGAAGTATTCTTTTAACTAAATTCAGCAGAAATTGTACAAACAGGAGAATATGTATCAGATTATTTGATGTTACCAATTATATTCTTAGTCTTATTTGAGTTTCTTACTTGTATAGGATTCGACTTAAGAGATTAGTAGGGTTTTACTGTGAAATTTCTTGACATCTAGAAATGTGAAGATGTGTAAAACTCAAATGTAATAAGTCATTGTGGTTGAAACTTTTTAGGGCCTTCAACATAATGGTGTTGGCACTGGTCAAAAAGCCAGGCAGTCCTAATTGCACCTGTGTAGCACTGTTTTATAGCTACTCTGCTGAGAGTTGTTTCCTGATATTAGCTGGAACTGTGAATGAGCCTAGGTGTCTGTCTTTCTAGTTTATCAACCAAATAAGCTGTCTGCTATGTCAAAGAGGTGAAACTGCTCTCTCCCTCACTGATGTTTCCTATTAAGAGTATGAAGCATTCTGAGTGTGTGTACATGTACTTATTTTGTAATCCTGGTAGTTTTAATTCTTTAAACAGTTATTCATTTAGTTAAACTATTTTAAAGTAGCCGCCAGCTGTTGGTTACTTATGTGAAGTTTTTTCCAAATAATCCAGAGTAGCCTTATAGTTACTGCTGACCTGAATTATCATTACAATTAATATGCATATAATAAATTACTTGAACCACCCACAGGTCAGAGAATGATTCACCTTCATATCTGCTCATTTCCTCTTGCACATTTGTGCTATAATAATCATGACTATTTAAAAGGATTTAAAATGACTTTGATGGAAAACGAAATGGGAGGAAAGCAATACAAAAGCTTGTAGCCATTCACCACACCTATTTCCCAAACCCACTTATAAATAGAGATAATTTGGAAGAATCTTTTATATCAGAGCTTGGGCTCTGGATGTATAAGACTACTTTTCAACAATATAAGGTGCATAAGTGTCTTTTCATTGTGTGAAGAAAGTATGCCTGCTGGCAAATGAATCATATTATAAAAATTGATTGTATCCCAAAAGGGAAAATTGTTATTGAAGATCCAATGGCCTGGGATGATACACCATTGATCATTGTAAGAAATACTTCCAGAAACTGTTTTTAATCTTTCTGCCAGAGCATTAGCAATTATTCTTTAGCCCATGGTGAGTAATGACTTGAGTTTCCCAGTTTCTCAATCGATAAAACATTTACCCTACTGCTACAAATGTGCTCTTCGCTTAGACAAGCAGAATTTTTCTTCCAATTACTCTTTTTTTAGTGTGACCTCATAAAATGTTTTTGAACATATTTCAATGCTTTTTAAAAGAGAAGAAACAATACTTTTCCTCCCATGTACTTTTCCTCCCTTTCTTCACTCTGTTTTGAGAAATAAGTCATTAAGCTTTCATAAGACTCAGATATTTGTTGGATTGTATATTGCACACTTTGCTCAATTTTTTCAAAATTTGAGGTAACAGATACAACTAAATTGCCATTTAGGTTTTTAAATTGGAATTGGAAAATGATAGAAAAAGCTACTAACTTTCTTCCAAAAGCATTTTATATTTCTTTAAACAAAATGTGATTGCTATCTTACCTCATCCCAATTCTATACACACGCAAAATAAAAAATGCTGTATTACTGTGGCTAACGAAGAACAATCACAAAGCACAGTGTTTGCAGGCTAATTATAACTTTGTAGCAGATCAAATATATTGAGGTATAAAGATAGATACTCAAATGATTTTTTATGATTGGAAGGTTAATGTTCAATCAAGTTTCTCTTCCCCAGAGATTGCATATTCTCTCTTTCTATCTGAAACATACATACATATCTAATGTAAAAAGTTCATAGCCATTATTTAATATTTCTAGATGCCCTCTGCTTGGAACAAGGTATATTTTACTTCATTTATAAGAAACTTCTACTCTCCTATTTGAACCATGGATTCTGAGATCTTTAAAGGAGATAGTTACTTGTGTACTTCAGTGGATTTAATTGGGAGAGAAAATTTCACAGCATAAACTTCCCATTGAACAAGGACGTAAATAAAATGAAGTACTTTTAATGCAGACTGTGCATAATCTGGGAGTTGTGCTTTTTCTTGACCAGAGCAAATAGCAAGAGAAAACTTAAGGGAAGTTATTAATGAAAGATAAACAGATTTTAAAAATGTGCAGGCAGTTCAAAACACAAGTCCAAATGTTTGGCTTTAGTGGGAGCAAGTAGACTTTATTGACTTAACTGATTTACATCATCTAGAGATGCACCCTATGAAACGATAATGATAGCTATCATGTTCCTTGCAGAAAAGTAAACTACTCATTTGTATTCTTATATGTAAGAGTAGAAGAAGTATTACAAGAACTTAATAAAAAAAGTTGGCTAAAATGAAAATCCAGGGAAGAGTGACTTTGGAGGGTAGAAAAGATGAACACCAGACACCTCTACCTTTCACCTCTCTTAACTTTTCCTGTGGTAAACAGACAGGAACAAGTGGTACAAGTCAGTACAGAAACCATACTTAGCTGCTGGAAACGAGTCTACCAACCAATTAAAAAATGTTCATTATTTTAATTATGTGCAACAAATCAATAATTCAATGATGCAAAACTACGTAAAGAAACAGAAACTTCTCCTATTTAACACAAATAGTGCAATATGTAGTTTTTGGTCAGTCTGTTGTACTATTTTTTATTAACACTAAAGATGAAGGGCTGGTTCTTTACATTATGGTAGTGATGTAATTTGTTAGAGCAGGTAAGAAGACATTCAAGCTAAAAGCCAACCCAGCTAAAACACATCCCAAATATCATCATACTGAATATTGTTAAGCATCTTATTAATCCTTTCCTATGCCAACCAAACTATAATTTCACTATCTGTATGTTGTACTAATATAACGAGGAGTAGGCTGACCAGATGTAATAGCAACAGGATTCAAGGACCAAAGACAATATAAAGTTGGGTTGTTTTCATAACTTATACTGGAGATTTGGGTGCTTATCCTGATTGCCATCTCTCCTGGGGCAAGTAGGGCTGCTCATCCAGTCATTGTGCTTGGGCTTACATCCATCTGGGGAAGGAATCAGTGTTTGCATAGCTGCTCCTTTGATCCAGATGCCTGGCTCTGAAGATGTTTCCTCTGGTTATTTCATTATCTACCTTGCTAGTCTCAAATTATAGGCTCCTAAACTAGTATTTAGATTTAGGATCAGGAATCTATTTTTTAAATGTTAGTGTTTGCAAACACTAACATTCTCACTGCCAGAATGTTAATTTATCTTAGCAAATATTTTATCAAATAAATTCTGCTTAATGTCTGTATTCTAGATATTACTATAACCTTGTGGGGTCCTATAGAATGATAGAAATCTTTTAATTCTTCTCTGAAGCTCCTGTGTATGCCATAATTGCCTCAAAGGTAGCAGTGAGGCTGAAGGTCTCATGTCCTCATGAGAAAATTGGACAGAAGTAACCAGAAAATTGTATTTTATTTTAATTATTTTAATTATTATTTTTTTCTAATCAACACAGAAATCAGCTATCTGCCAGAGAAAAATACAGGCATCCCTAGAAACAGGGAATCAAATCTTCATTTCCACTTCATTTGTGTTTTGTGCTGTATCAGTATCATTATTTGAATTCACATCATGTGGAGACTCAAGCTGCAAGAAGTAGTTTGGGAGAAATCTCATCTTGTGCATTCTATTTAGAGTTTGGACATTCAGCATCCATAGGAAGCTTCTACTGAAAGCTGATCAGCTTTCCTTGCCAAATCTTATCGATGGAAAATGTCATCTGCTGGGCTTTGGTCAAATGCTGCTTTGTAAAGGCCTTTGCTTCTACTTGTATCTTCTCGTAATACGTAACAGTAAAGAGTACGTGTCAGTACTCTTCTCATATCATGTCACCCTGAGAAATGAATATAGATTTGGTAAGTTCCAGCGGATCCTCAGAGTGATGGGAATGTACCATCATGAGCCACCTATTTCCAATCAACACAGAGTATTTGTGGGCAATCACAAAGTTCTATTAATCCAGGGAGTAACCTGAGGTGTGACATCCTTGTGCATCTTTGAAGGAGAAAGATTACTGGGCTTCTCTCATTTTTCTGGTGAAGATGAGTGTGAAGATATGTGATATAGTGTACACATAGGTGTAAATGTGCAGCTAAACTTAGGGCTGTAAGATTAAACCTAAATGATTTAAAATTTATTTTAAACTTTTCAATTTAAACCTAAATGATTTACTTACGTAATGACAATCTATAAAGGAATTCATCTGCTTCAAAAGACAAAGTAATTTATTTTTTATGGAGGATTACCTCAATATTATCTATGGATGATATGCAAAGACGTAATATTTTATTCTGATTAATATTTTGGCAACCATTTAGTTTTTACTGCCTTGGTAAATGCCTTAATTCTACTAAAATCTGACTTTTACACTTAGTAATATCTCAATTAGATATCTGATTATCAGAGTTCAAATTAAAATATGTCCATCAGATATAGCAAGATGTATCTACTAGTCTGGTTAGTCATGTCAAATACCTTGATATTCAGAGACAGAGTTGTCATTGACAGGTCTGCAGACTAAGACTAAGTCAGCATTATCTTTCCATTTGAATATCAACGATAATTTTATTCACTTTCTCTGTATTTTCTTTCAAAATTTCGGCTTTCTGATTTTACAAATTTAAAGGTTTAACACAGTGAGGAGCACCAGTGGAAACGGAGAATTCAGAACCCAAAGGGTCTGAAAAGGTCCAGACACTGGCCTTTAGATGGCAGTGTGTACCTGTTGAATTGGAATTCTTACTGTCACAGAGTAAATCTGTGAAGCAGAAACAATTTTCGAAGGTGGAACTGGGATGAGGTTCTATTGTCAAACTAAAATGAAGTGGAGATCCCACCTGAGATCCCACCTTATCAGAATTTCATTGTTGGCTGTCTGCTTCCAACTAAAATTTAATAAACAAACAGGAGTATATGATGAAATTGGTATGCTTATATTTTTAAGTTTTGAGATTGTATATTGAAACTTTTGATTTGGATTTACTAGAGCAAAACCAGATTTATAGTTACCTGTAATAATTTTCAGCTTCTCCCTTTTTTTGCATATGAATTTGCTACTGAACTCCAAAGAAGCATGTGATGTGATAACCAGATATGGTAGACAAATTACCTTTGGACACACACGTAACAAGAAAGGGAGATCCATACATATACATAAAACAAGAGAGTATCATGTGCACTTAAAAGCTGAACAGTAGTTTGATACATGGCCTCTTTGCACTTTTGGGAAGGAGGGCAACAAGAGTTAATTTTTTTGCATGTGTCTTTGAGTTGTTGTGCCTGTCACTTTCAATATATACTGTATTTATATTATACATAAATAAATATTGTAATCTCTTTTATTTACCCTTCATTTGTATTATAAAGGTTTTTGGTTTTCCTAAGAGCTGAGTTTTCGTTGCATGAATTCATATTTCTATAAAACCATTACTAAGAACAGAAAGGAGGTAAAATTTGCATGAAAATAAAATTATTCAGTGAATTTTACTTCATATTTCATGCCAGCCAAACACAGTTTCTTTTAAAAATTTGTGGAAATCCTTGTGTACTTGAGAGAACTTTCTCCTCTGTCTATAAGGGCAATGATTCTATGATTTAGGATTCTATGTGAGGAGATATAATTTATTTCTAAAGAGTACTTGTCATCTGTATTCCCCAGATAGGAATTTCTACTCCTGACTATCAAAGAATACTCTAAGATTTGCATTTGTTTCCAAAAGCAATAATTTAGTTAAATCAATAAGTAAATACCCATGATTGTACAAATGGTTAGCAGCAATGCATGTACCTAATCTAAACGCACCAAAAGCCAAGAAATAACTTCAGTAGATAAAGGCTAACATGACCCCATTCTTCCCCTGGAATTTATCTTTGTCCAAACAAAATATATTATTGTTCCATTCAAAAATTTCAAGCTTTATGTCCTATATCTGTGATATTATAAGGATTATGAATATCATGTCAGATATGTACAGAATAATCTGAGTGAACGATCCAATGCCAATTTTTATTCAACTGAAAAATTTCAAAATTACAAAATAAGACAACATATTGATGAATACATCTCTTTTAAAATTAGCGTGACTCTCTGGAGATTAAGAAAAAAAAATGTTCTTTTCCAGTATTTATTCACTAGAATAATAAACCTCTTGTTGGTTTCACTGGTGAAGGTTTAGTCATTAGACTATCTAAGGATTTAACTTACTCCTTTATTACTTGAATTTAGTGGAGTCTGAAATGTTCTTAGGAATTTTTAGAATCAGGCCTTCATTTAAGACTTCTAGGAGAAGGGAATTCAGAAATTAAACATTAAGAGGCCTCTATTTCAGACTCCAGTAAGCCACTATGTAATCTAGCAGAAACTTGAATTTCTAGCCCTTTAACCTTTTCAAAAATTTACTTCATCACTGCCTATTTCTCTCTTTGTTATCTAAATCTCTGTCATACATATTTGTCTATTACATAGATCTTTGGCATTAAAATGTCTTTATGTGTTTTTATAAGGCTTAACATCATAGATATCTTCATCTCGATTGTGAAGAAGTACCGGTAATAATAATGGCCTTGCCCTTTTAGCTAGATATAGAAGCCCTGGGAGTTATGAAGTGTGCACCTCTATTCTACTAGGAACAGATAAATGAGAATCAGTAGGTCTGTTCATTTTTCTAGCCTTAGGACTCTGCTCAGGAACTGAGGTTATTTCTCATAAGAGTGTCTACTCTTTAGGTAAGGACCCAGACTTAGCTAAATAGAATTAGGGTAAGAAGGCAATTATCTATAATTTTCTGGCAAAGTTAATTCCTGATCTTGTGAAGTACTTTGTGGGTTTTTTTTTTGCAGTGTGTGATCCAAGTAATGGCTGGAGGGCCACATTTGGTACCTGGAGTGTTTCCACCTGGCCTGCTGCTGTTCCTGGAGGTGCAGATTAACATCTATAACTATGGCTAAATGCAATGTTGTACAGTGCTGTTGCACTGCAGAAAGGATTTAGAGAAGGGCTGAGCTACTGGATGGAATATTTCTTGCTCTTTGATTCTACACTTCAGCACAGGTGAGCTCCAGATAACCTCTGATGGAGTAAAACTCCAGAACCTTATAGATATAGATATTAGATCTCACTGTTTTCCAGATATATCCTGAGCAAGTGCATATAGAATGGACATATCATTTGTTTTTCTAAGAACAGTCATGTCTGAACTCATATTTCAAACAGTATCTTTACAGTGAAGTTGTTATGTCTGAGAAAATTATTGAGAGAAAATAGTATACCTGTGTTGCAAAAGTGAATAGTATACCTGCGTTGCAAAAGTGAAGCTCTTATCATAAGTATTCTAAATAATTTTACAGTAATAAGTCACATAATATTGAAATCAAAATTTGTATTGCATAATCTCTGAGGGAGTCAGAAGAAATTGAGGGTGTATTTAGGACATATCTTTGGATTTCCTGTCAATGATACTGGATATCTTTGAATGTAAATGCTAGTAGTTCTGATGATTACTACAACAAACATATCATAAAAATTAAAAATTGATTTCAGGTGAAGAATTCAGTAACCAACAGTTTGGAGCTTAATCCAGAACTAGTTCATCTTAAAATGGTTACCTGATTTATGCTGAATTAAAACACATCCTTTGAGAAAAGGAGGAGCCCCAGACTGTACCCTTGCATAGACACATAATAACTTTTACAGATGTCCAGCTGTAGACTACTTTTACTTTTGTTGATTAAGACTTTCTTGTCATTACCTACACCTGAAGGTAGTGGTATTTTTGAAGACAGAGACCCGCGTGAACCCAGTGTGCTCCCTTGAGTTCTAACAGCAGAATAATTTTTGCTGATTGCTTCATGCAAAGGGTCGACTGAACTGAATTCATAACTAATTGAAGTCGATCTGTTCCTGCCTGTTTTATTTCTTGCTCTTCTAGGCATTTAAGTTTATAGAACTTGTGTTGTATTTCAGTGCCAACTCTTAGATATTCTACATAGTTCTGCATTTGTATTTCTGTACAATTTAGCAAGCATTTGATGTGAAAAATGTTTGTTTGCAGCAGGTTCTAATGCTTTTTTTTTTTTTGCAAAACACACTTGAGCATAGAGGTGCTAAAGTTGTAGCATATTTAGGTATACTAGCTGTGAGATCAATGGAAACAAATGCCTCTCTGTTACTACATGATCATTTGAAAAACTTCCTGCTGATACAAATTCACTACAATAAAGGACAAGAAGATAGCTACAAACATTATGAAAATATCAAGAGCCAAGGTGAAATACATGTATGTGTTTTTAAAAGATTTTCTCTGAAAAGAAAAAAAAAGTGCTTTCTGCCAGCATTGTACTGTATTTACACAGAAACTATTCAGGCACACGTGTTTTCAAAGAAGTTGCAATTTCCTGTGAATTTTTTTTTTACAAATCCTTTCCAGCAGCTGTAGACGGAAATCCAGCTACTCCTGCAATGAATGACCTTCAGTGTTTGGATCCCAGTGAGTAAACAAACATTTACTCTACAGAGGAAGCCCTGCTGTGACTATAACATTAACGTTACTGTGCATTACACTGGTCTATTAGTTTACTAGAAACTAATCCTTTTTCTGCCTAGGAATTATGACTTCTTGAAAACCAAAGCATTTTTCTTAGTAAGCCAATCCTGCTAACAAGTCAGAGTTAAAGACTGATAGTGTCAGTAGTGCAGATTACATTGTGTAGGGGTTGACAAGAGATGACTTCTGTTTCTGTGTGCATGTTTTCTTTTTATAGTGTTTGTTTTACCTTTCAGGGCACTAGTTTCCATAAATTCCCTATGTCTTAGCTGTACAGAAGATATTTTTAAACACAGCACTTACACTGGAGTGTACATTCAATATTTGATCAGCTGATTAAAACAGTTCTACATTTAATGTTTGAACAGTAAACAGTTTATTGAGGACTGAAATGTCTTCTTACATATACACATGCACACACTCAAGTCTCATTAGAAAGGCTCACTGGAAAGGTAAAGGGAAGGAGACTCATGTCTTAAAACATCTCAGATGTAGTTCACCTCTAACAGTCCATGTCCTTTGCAGTGCACCTTTAGCATAGTGTCTAAACTAGAAAGAAACTGAAAAACATCTAGAATATTCTGAGGAATACTAAGCCTGTGCTTCATACAGGTCTGACTTAGTTGTCAGTTGAATTATTAGTTCAGGAAAAAAGTGTTTCCCCTTATATGTATTTGCTGAAGTGGTGAAAACAAAAGAGCCTTCTTCATTGTTTGCTTTTTCCAAAAAAGTTTAAAATTAAATGACATTCTGAAAAAGAGTGGTTTTTACACTATAGTAAATAGTATTATTTTTTTCCATATTTTTGCAGCAAGACAATACATAATAGATATCTCTCCCCCCGTTCTGCTTCCAGCCTTTGCAACAATAACAGCCTTGGAAAGTAAGAAGGGTTCTTTTCACCCTGTTCATTTCTAGAAGTAAAAAACCACAAAGGTCCATTCCCCCAAAATGCTCTCATCAACACCCATCCAGCTTCACAGCTTTTGGTGTGATGCATAGTTATAAGAGACTGAAATGTGGCTGATAATTTACTGGTGCAGTATAAAACACTGGCATTCCATGTGCTTGAATACAATCCACTTTTCTCACTTCTAACTGTATTGTCTCTTGGTTATCTTACAGGAGTATAAAGCAGTACAGTTTCTCTTGTCACTTAAATGAGTGGGTTGTGACTCCAGAAACATGAGGAATGCTCTTCATGAGTACATCTATGTCATCATTCAGAGATAAATCATTAATGGAATTGCAAATTAGGGGGGATCATTTTGTATTGCAGACTTCATTTCCAGAGTTAAGAGTATTATAACAAATTCTGTGACCGTTATTACTTTTTTGTTGTTGTTTTTGGAAACAGGAAACATGGAATAGGAAGGAAAAACATGGATTAGATGTTATCTTCAAGTTGTTTAAGATTAGTCACATTTAGATGAGAGAAGAAATGAAGAGTAGAACTACATGCAGATCAAAGTACATGACCTTAGCACTTGAAAGTGGAAGAACATATTGCTTCTGCTTTACAGTGCAATGGAGAAAAAAAAAATATTGCCTCATCCATATCCCAAAGATGATGTAAAGGTGGAATAAATCTACCTTTTCTACCAGGTTTATTATTATTATTATTGTTTTACTTGTCATACTTTTTTCAGAATTAGGCTGCGAGTTAGTCTGGTATTTATATTAAGTTAAACATTCTATAAGTATAGGCTTATCACTTTGAAGCCTTTTTTCAGTGACGGCCAGTACCCTAAACAGTGTGCATATATTGAAGGAACAAGAAAATATCTAATAAACTTACATGAGCGAACAATTAGCTCATGCTTTTAAAACGAAACTATTTTATGCTCTTGATAGCAAAGATATCCTGTGAAGTATGTCCCATTTTGTGTGCATTCAAAAGTGCTGCTGGGAGTGAAACGTAACTATCTGCAAATTAAATCCCTGATTTTGATTAAGCTGTAGAAAGATCCCTAAACTTCAAGTGAGGTAAGGATTCCATTCCTTATGTTAAGTATTCGCTATGTTATCTACAAAGATGAAATTACATATTCATAAGAGATCAGAGGGTAAAGATGTAACAGAAAGCAAGGAAAAGTATCTTGGAAGATGGAAAGCCAAGACCTGCAGCTTGTGACCACAGGTTCACAGGAGCTGTGTGATGGAGATATATCTCCAGTCCACGTTTTTTGATACAGAAGTCTTTTCCTAATTTGTGTAAGACAAGTTCTTTTTTCCCTGGTGCAATTTATGAGCAAATTTTCAGAACTTCTGTCTGAGTCTCCTGAGCCAAATTCAGGTTGATTTTTGTGAACTAAAATTCTGGCAGTAGCCTTTTTTCAGTCCTTTTGACTTCTGGGGCCAACACTGTTTTATGGTGTTTATAATACAGCCATCTGAGAAATGTAATAATTTTTCACAAATTACAAAAATTTTAGCTTCAGCTAGGTTTGTTTAAGGTCTGACAAGTGATGATACTGTTATAGAAATCTTTAAAAAATCTCCAATTAATGATACCAAATCCTGCGAAATTATGTATTGTGGCATACTTCAATAATAAAACAGTGTAATATGCAACAGATTTGTTGTGTCTTAGCTGTCAGCTTGCTAGTGGGTCTCATCACAAGAAACCTTTAGGGATTTTACTGAACTCTTCTCTAAAGTCTCCAAAAAGTTAGTTCATGAGTGTCTAATGGCAGTAGTTTTCATAGGTTATTCTGGTGTAATAAATTGGACCAAATAACAAATATGGCTGTTCAGTGGATAAACTGTGTAAGGAGAGGTGAGAGGTGTTCCTTAAGCAATGACTTAACTTCAGAAGTGTGACTTAACTTCAAAAGCATGATCAGAGGGATGCTTTCTGTAAATATCAAAGTTATACTATGCATTATTATAACATTATAGTCAGTATTGGTATCAGCTTTGTAGTAATGCTCAGTATGTGTTATAAGCTAACAGGTGAAGTGGTTCAAACTTTTATCTTCTACGGTCACTTGCCACTATCACAGAATAATTTATGTTGAATGGCTCCTCTGTATGCCATCTAGTCTAACCTTTTGCTCGAAGCTCATCTAATTAGAGCAGCAGGTTACTCATGAGTTTTGCTCATCAAACACCCAGATGTATTTTGGCCGTCTCCAAGTACAGAGACCTCATAACATCTTTGGACATATGTTTGACTGTTCCTGTGCACACACAATAAAACTGCTTACATGAAAGTCTCCAATTTATCTTCTTCTGGCTAATGTCTTTTGTTTCTTGATTATGCACCTTCTGTTAATATCTCGTTATGCTCTGACTCAGTAGTTGCAGACAGCAATTAGATGCCTTCCTCTTCCAAAGGCCAAATAAGGTTGACTGTTGGAGTCTCTCCTCTTACATCCTGTGTTTCTGTTTCCATTATTAGCAGTACTTGTTTCTAGATGTCCGCAACTGTCTTGTGCTGGAGAGTCCACAGTTAAGCAAAATACTTAAGTACAGTGTCACAGGTGTTGAGGATAGTGGAATAATCCCTTCCATTATTGTACTGGCTGTGGTCTTGTTACTACAGCTGACAGTGCTTTCCGTGGTCCTGCAGATTAATTCTGAACTACCATACAGAATTACTAAAATAACTTACGTATCTCTCTGACGCATAATGAAAGGGAAATAGTTCTGAAAACTGCCTGGAGCAAGGCAATGGCTGACTGTTTACCAGGAGTTGGTTGGTACCATCCAGCTCTCTGCAGATGTTCTTGATGTACTTTAAAAAAAATAATAATTTTTTTTTTCATGTATTATAGAATAGAAGATGACAAAATAATTTCAGTTGGAAGGGACCTAGCAAGACCATCAATTCCAACTGTCAGACTACTTTGGTGTGACTCAAAGTTAAAACATCATTAGCTGTGTTAACCAAATTCCTCTTGAACACTGACAAAAATGAGACATCTACCACCTCTTTAGGGAGCATGTTCCAGTGTTTTGTCACCCTTGTGGTAAACCTCTCTTAGCACAGCTTTGTGCTGTTCCAGCAAGTTCTGTTGTCAGTGACCAGCAGCAGAGTCTGGCACCTCTCCCTGCTTCTCATGCTCAGAGGGAGCTGCAGAAAGCAGTGTCGTTGCCTCTTGGCCTCCTCTTCTCCAGACTGGACAGCTCTTCTCACAGAACACATGTCCCAGCCCTGTTACCAGCTGTGTTGCCCTCCTCTGGATGCTTGCAAGGACCTTATCATCTTTTTTATGTTGCAAAGCCCAGAACTGTACACAATGTCACAGGCTAGTCTGCACCAATGTTAAATACAGTGGGAAAATCACATCTTTTGACCAGCTGACAATGGTGCGTTTAATGCTAGAGAATGCAATTCCTTTTATAAACTATACTGCCAGGAAAAGCAGACATTCTCAGACATATGTTTATCTGATACTCAGTTTCCAAAACCTTGGTCCAAATTCTGGTTAGTCTTGTGGCCAATACACAAGGAATACAGTAGTTATGTCAAATATAGATGTGATTCTGATGGTTACAAACAAAAAGAAAATTAATAAAGGCAATTGCTGAGATAATGTTATAACATGAATAGAAACCCTCACATTAAGAAACCTGTAAATTCAAAATATTTGTGTTCTTGTTCTTTTCTCAGATACTGAGTGTGTCTACACAGTGTTTTAGTATTTTAAAGATCTGGACAAGAGTTTTGGTTTTGAACCTATACATATAAATATATTTTTACATTATATATATATTTTATATTATATATCACCTTAAATTTTCTATCTTCCTTTTGAATGGAAAAACTAGCAATGCAATATGCGCACAGTCTTGGCTTTTTGGAAGAAAATTACTTGCATGTATGATTTACAGGGGGACAGAATTCATCAATTATGAGAAATATTTAGCTTCTAGAAGATCTCAAATTTCTTAAAGCATTTTTAACATCACTACATGAAACACCTAACTTCTTTTTAATAGCAAAAATACAGGATTTAAACTATAACATTGCTGCTAGGCATCACAGTCATACACATGTAAGAGAAAAATTAAGCTGATTATTGACTTACACCCATTCCTCTGACCAAAAAAACAGAAGCAAAAGAAAACAACAGCAACATCAAAAACAAAAAACACACCCCAAAACATCAAGCCCAGTGAAATTTCTAAGGCTGGAATATATTTGGCTTCCTTTTATTTATCAGCATATATACAGTTTTTTTCTCATTAATCTAGTTTGGTTTTTGTAAAACTTTAAGTGAGAAAATATATAAATGCATTTAAAATGCCAAATACAGAAAATCATCACCATCTGTTTAATAAAATGGAAAAAGAAGGGTTGAATATTATCTTCCACTTGCATATTCAGTTCAGTGAAATTAGTGGATGACAGGTTTCATACCTTGCCAATCTCACAGCAGGCATCCCGATTTCTATTTCATTCACTATGGGCCTAAGGGCAGGCCAATGTTTGCTGCAATTTTCTATAATAATAGCAAGACAATTTAGCAGTAATGGATAAGTAGGGAGAAAATTAAGCAGTTCTCTGAGATACAGAAGTGAAGCCAGAAAATATTTGGCCTCATGTTAGACTTCAAATTCACAGTCAATTCATTAGTGTAATTTAGTCCTTGCATGAGGCTTTGAGTGATAAATTTACTAAAACATTTGAAATGCCAACTATAAGCATAAGTCACAAATTGGTGAGTAAAATTAAAAGACAGGGTAAAATAAATCCTTCATTCTCATCTCATACATGAAGATTTATAAAGGTCCTTGCAAAAATGAGTATTTCCACTTGCTATAAATGGGTAATATTAAATAAAAATGTTACAATATTGAAGTTTGTGAACCAAACATTTTATTTAGTCACGGTGTTTACTCAGTCATAGGTAGCATGAATTTTAGTTTTGACTGGCTTGTTTAGGAATGGCTTGTAGGCAGATTGCTGTCCTTTGGAAGATGTAGAATACACTTTGGAAAACTGGCAATATGACAGATTCTTTGTTAGGTCAGATGCAACATTTTGAATTAAATTTTGAATAACTGGGTTTGAACTGGCTTGTTTCCTATATTCTAACCAAAGCACAGTCTCAAAAAATCTGTTTTGACCAATCAAACTAGAAGTGCCAAACCACTGAAGTCAACTTCTCTGGCTCTGTGAATTGAAAAAATAGATTAAAGGCCATTCAGGTGACACAGATATATGGTCATTTAAAATGTGTAAATCTTATCCACTGCAATTATAACAAGTTCTGTAAGAAAATAGTTTGATATTTATCTTAAACAATTTGTATTTAGTAAGTATGAGTATAGGAGGCCTTACTGTAGACTTGTACCTGCTTTGATTCTCAAACTCTCAAGTACATGCGGCATGTGTACATGTCAGAGTCCTATAGAGGTAACAAAGCTGGCCAAATTGTCATGTATATTTTGGCTGAAGTAGTTCAAAAGACTTTCGTTCTGTAGTGAGAAGTATTGCAGTGGGATTTGCATTTGCATTCTTGAGTGTTTTGGTTTAGTAGATTTTGAAGCCAGACTACTGCAGAAAATTATGCAATAGTATCTGTAAGAGACACTGAATAGTGTAAAGAGACCCTTTTCTGTGAACATCTTTGAGGGCAATCAGTGACAGAAGTGAGAATCACTAGATTTAAAATATATACATCCCTCCCTGCCCAAGCAGAAAATAAAAGAAAACAAACAAACCCAGAAGAATAAAGTAGTTGTATCTTCATCAAATCTCAAGTTTTCTTGATATCTTAAGGCATATCATTCAATATGACTCTTTGCATCTGTAAGAAGTGAATACTATAAAAGAGACAGAGAATCTGAAAGCAAGTTTTCTCACAATCTTATGCTCTGATAGTGCCAGTGAATTAAAAAGAGATTAATTACAAAATATCTTTAGCAGAATCTGAGCAACTTAGTGCTTCATGATACAAGAAAATTTATAAGACAATGATTTGTACTTGAATAAAAAATTAGAATGGTAATTTGGCCGGTTTAAGGAGCCTGACCCCAGTTTGAAAGAAGAGAACTGAGTTACACCCCTGCAATGATCTGCTCTCTAATTAGGCAGAAAGAGCACAAAGGGAGACTGCTGGAGTAGTCAGATACATCCTTCAAATTTTCCAGTTATCTTATGAGTCAGCTCTGCCAGATTAGATTTGTGCAGGATTTGTATTGCTGGCAGCCTGTGGATCCAGGAGATCCAAAGCAATAAAATATTTGGATCTCAACTCTCTCCCCAGGCCTACTCCTCTGAGCCTCTGGGATTTATGCATAACAAACATAGCTGTGATTTTTATCATTATTATTATTTTTTGTGAAGATCTTGCTCACTAAATAGCAGAACTAAATCCACACTGGAAGGACAAAAAAAAATAGTGTCCAGTGGATCTTTGAATGTCCAGTTTTAGGCAGTCAAAATGATAAGCTTCAATTGCTGAGTTTCTCTGCATAACACACATCAAGAAGAAAGAAAAACAAAGGTGGGAGATAGAGTGAGGCTGAAGACAGGCAGAATGGCATGTGCAGAGTGTAGGAATAGGGAACTGATGTGTCTATGCTTGTGATAATGGTACGAGTGAAGCAAATAGATAAAGCTGTCTCTTTAGATAATGCTTCTAAGCAAGCCAGGCTGAATCACCCCAACAGACCCAAAATTTTAGCTTGCCTCTCCCATTATTCTTTTGTCTTTCAGCCTGATGCACTATTGAAGTGGCACATCAGAAATGGCTCTCCTTGGCTGACTATCCTTCTCTTCTTTCTCCTCTTCCTCCTCATTATTGTTACATAAACATTAATTATCTCTTAATAATAATTGCATAATTATTTCATTATTTTTGTAATGATTTTAGTCTTACATTCATTATACAACATTAATTTATTGTATAACTTGCTTATGTAGGGAGCATCTGTAAGTTAAGAAGATCTCATTTCACCACTTCTTTATGTTCATCTGTTTGAATACGTTATCCTGATAGGGTTAAAGCTCCTGTAAGCTTGAAGAACCATATCCTTAAATTTAAAAAACTGAAAAATGAATGTGTCTTATTGTCTACTAACATGTATTTTTGAGAAGATTGTAATTGGTATGTGTGAAATTTATCTCTGGCATGGAGATATTTTGCATAGGACATCAGTACAGAGATACAAAAGTAATCATAAGCAATAGTAATAAACAGGTGATCTATTGGAATCGAATTGACTGTAAGAATTAAAGAAATAAATTTAACTTTTTTCTCATTGATTAACCATATGTGCTCAAGCATAGATCTACCATTATGTAACTGTGGATTTATTTTAACCATACGATATATTATAAACTAAGATACCATCTAGTAACAAATGCTGAGGTTTTCCTAATCTAACATATAGTAGCTGTAAATACCCATCAGTGTCAGAATTTTAGAAATTAATACTAACTCTACAAATAATAGGGAACTGATTTTGTAATCCTTGAATGTGCATGATGGTTACTTCATCATTTAATCACAACTGCCTTCTATCTCTGAAATGATCAGTCCACAAGCATATTTTCAGTTCTGTTGTATGAGAGACCTTTTCCTCTCACAAATCAAGACTGTTTGTAGCTCATTGCCAATACTGGTTGCTATACTACTCCTGAGTTATATCATCTCTCTTCACTTGTGACAATAAGTGTAGTAACAGGTTTCAGTCATCAGCTGCAATATATAACGCAATGCATCTATTCTATTCCGCAAACCACTCTTCAGGACTGAATTGCTTGAGATGAAATGCATGGAAAGTTCATGGAAAGTAGGAGAGTAATGGATTTTGAAGGGAGTTAAAATTTTGGTAAGTTGACATTATCCCATCAGTAAAATAAATGCTATTTTAACTGAATAAAAGAAGAAATATTTATGTTTCCTACGGCATACATATACACAGTTTGTATGTTTAAATGTTTATTTACATTGCTTGGCCTAGGCTGATGGCTTAGGAGTAGCTTAGCAGAAAAACAATGCGTAACCAGCATATAGCAAGACAACACTTGCATTCACAGAACAAGAGTAATATTTCCTAAATCAGACCAGAGGATTTGGAAGTATTTTGCATAAATTTCTCTTAAATGTGTCAAATGCTGCTTTTAAATGTGACCATAAATACTTCATTAGATTGAGGTTTTATCTCAGTGTCTGTGCTGATGGACGCACACATTATTTAAAAATGTAAAGGAAAAGCATAAAAGAAAATTTTGACTATAATCAGAAGTTTTCAAAGACAAATAACTTCTTCCCAACCAACAGGGAGGCTTCAATTACGATTTTCAGATTTGAGTCTGTAGTGAATATGACCTCATATTTCTTGTCCATACTTGGTCATGAAAAATAAAATCTGGATTTTCAAGACTGGAAGGGGGACATTCATCTTCTAGCCTTTGATCTGCATGGATTAAGAGTGATCTCTGATACAGGTTAATGGACGAAGTAATGTCACTGACTCAGGAAATCTTGTCCTCTTGCAGGTAAATGTTAATGAACAATTAAGTTAGAGCTCCCAGATCCATTTTCTATTTATGTGTCATTCACACAAAAGCTTTGTCCTCAGGCCTTGCTCCCATGTATACAACAGAGTTCCTTCTTAGACTTCACTGCATTTGGGAAGCTTCACATCTGAAGAAATGTGATGAAAGAAAAAAGTATCTTTTTGCAAACTGGGAGATGTTTTTGTGTATCGGCACTATTTCATATGGTATGAGGTTTTTCTACTCATTTGTCCTAAAAATTGAATGGAAACAGAGTTACCTCCATGTGGGAAAAATGGAAAAATGCTGTTTTGTTTTATTTTGCTTTATCCTGCAGAATTGCAACATAGAACAAAAAGAAGAACCAAACATTACCTGGTCCATAGCATAACAGAAAGTATTTCCTGAAACAAATAAGGATTGGATTAAGGCATTAGTCTGTTTGGCAGCACTTCTATGGGCAAAATGGACATTTCCTCATATTGATTTTCAGATGCAGTTTCCCCATTCACCGCTATTTGGTTCCTGTAGAAATTGATATGAAATCAATATTTTTTATGTACCTCTCAGCCCACATCCCAAATGAACTTGTTTAAAAAGACAAACCCAGTAATCCAAAGGAAAGCTAAACCCATGGAAGGATATTACATGAGCATGAATCGGAAAGATTTCATTGTCTGAAATGCAAAACTGGAGTAAACTACTCCACAGCAAGTGTGAGGGAACTGCAAGTTTATTTTAGAATCATTCTGATTTTAATTCCATAATGGATTATGATAGAAAACTAAATGAATCATCTTATCTTCTATTCGTGTGGAGAAGCTCAAAGCAGCTGCTGAGCTTTCCTCAGGCACAATGTGTGCTCTGAATGGCTGGACACTTTTGGTCATTTTGCAGGCTGGCCTGCAGTTGTTATACTGTGTACAAGATGTGTTTGCTCAAGGGGTCCAGTCATGCTAAATAAAATTGTTCACTTTGGTTGGCAAATATTGACTCAAGATGTTATGCTTTTATGTATTTCAGAGACTCATAATGTTTGAGAGCTCAGAAAGCAAACAAGAACGGGTACAGGAAGTTATTGTGATGTTTTGGACTAATGTTTATTTTTCTGCTGATGATGTATGTTCTCCATTGTATGTAGCCTGTTACTAATGACCTTGTTAGATAGTGCACCACAGCCGATAAGGCCAAAGGCTTTAACAGAATACAAATGCATTTCACATTTCCACTTGAAGAGTTTATTTTAATTGTGTTTTGAAATATACTGTACCCTCAAGGCACTCTCTCCTCTGTAATACGCTTTCAAGGAATAAAATCCTGTGAAGAATGGAATGTGTAATGGCATGAGGTGTAATGGACAGTCTTGTATTCAACTGGAGCTGTATCTGAGAGTATCCATTCAGCATAAATCTAAAAAAATCCTAAGCTATGGAAGAAAATTATACAGAAGGTCAGAAATAATGGGTTTTCTGAATGCCTGATTTATTCATTTGTCTGAGGAAGAGAAATAAGCAAATATCAAAAATCATACTAAAGTTTCCTAGCTTTTGCTGTTACTTTTTCTGTTTGTTGCTCCTCTCGAACAACAACATAAAAATATAGGAGGCTTTACTTTCTATAATGCTTGTAATTGCTCCTCATACATCCAGATAAAGAATTAAAATAGAATGATGTGTTAAGTGTGTATTCTTCAGTGAGGGGTGATATTTAATGAGTAGATATATGTTCTGATTTTTATGATATGGACAGTTGTATGTGCAGCACAGAAGAGAATCAAATATAACCCACCAGAATTCTGAGACACTACAGGAGGAAGTAGCTTAATTACTGTGTTAAATGTGACTAGTTAAATCTTACCTGATAAGAAGATGGTGAAAGAGGATGTCTTGCCAATAGAAGGATTGGAATGGAGAACTTCAGGGAGAAACAACCCAAGACCTTTTTCTAAGATGATTCCAAGTTATATTTCTAAAAGATCTCTCTGCAACTAATTTAGAACTATGAAGTGGATATGAGAATTACATGTTAAAATTTGTCAGACTGTGCATAAATTATCAGAAAAAAGATTACACTGTCTCAAAATAGTTGATGAAGCTGGACCTAGAGAAGAAGTGCTGTTGTGCAATATAGTGTTTTTCAGAAACTTTGATAGTTTATCTGAGCTGTGAACACAATTTTTTTTGGTCAGTTAATAACATATTTTTAAACCAAGCACAATATTTGTAAAAATCAGATATATTCTACTGTTTATTTCAGCCTTCTTTAAATGGCAAGACTTATAATTCTGTTAGAAATAAAGCAGATTAAAAATGGCATTTCAAAATTCACATTTCCAATTACGGAATCAAAAAAGTAGTTATTTGATGTACTCTAGTCAAGTAAATTTTTGGAATCATTGCACGTGAATGTTTACTTTGTAACTACAACAGATTATCTGGCTAAAACTGTGTTTACTAGACATTTCAGGAGAGTACATAATTGCCTAAAGTTCAGTGGCAAAGGTTAGGTCATTCAGAGCCTGCTTTCTGGGAACATGCTAGTTTGTTCAAAAAACAGCATCAGAACTACAATTTCTTATTTTGGGGTTTCCACCTATGAAATTGGTAATTTCTGATTCTGAAATCAAATGGAAGACTGAGCATAGGATTTCTCCTCTAAGTACAACATTTTCTGATGTACGGCAATTGAAAGTGACATTACTTTCTGAAACAGAATAAAGGAGAAACACATTTTGCAGTAACAGGCAAGTAAACTAATGTGTTGCTTGGTAAGAGGTCTCTGGAAGAATGCAACACACAGTTAATGATTAATCTTTACAAACTACTATAATATAAAAATCTTACAAAAAATTGAATAATTCTGTGTTGACTGAGGTTTTTTTGGTTCATTTTCAAGGAAATACAGCTGCTTATTGACACCCTAAAAGTATCTTAATATGTATTTCTAAAATTATATATGTCATAATATAGTTAAACATTCTTCATCTTTAATATCTGTTATATGCCCATATGCCTAAAGCAAAGATGAGTATAACTGGTTTTTTATGGCCTGCAATGGATAAGTATTTACTTACATCTGAAAAATTTACAGTTGTTCCTTTGCAGAACTCCTATTGCAGTGTAAAAATGCTGTCCAAAATGTTGTTCCAAAATGCTGGAATTAGGGAAATGATGGTGGCGGTTCTTGTCCCTGCTTGACCAGATGTTGGACATCCAGAGGTCTCTTCTGACCTCAGCCATTCTGCAGTTCTGTGATTCTGTAGAGCATAATTTGAAGTTTCCTGCTGAAGGCTGAAGGACATTACAAAGTGAAAGACTGTTTCCGAAAGGATAACAGAATACCTGGCAGAGATGCTCTAACTCTGTGACTGGTAGGGCTATGAATTAGGAACTGGTATCATTCTCTACCAGGAAGCATCTGAATTCTCCCTACTCTGTTCTTTATCAAAGGATATGGCAGAAAGAAGGCCATTAGATGTGAGAGACCTCTCCTCTGTGGCAATGCCTCACCACCTTTCTGTCTACTGCCTCTCTCTAGGTGATGAGTCCAGCTGCTTCCTTTTCACTAGTACTACTGTCTTTGAGTTGGAGAAATGACATAGACCTTTAACTTGTTTACATTGTAACCTTAACATTTTACATATTGTGTGTGAATTATTGTGAATTATTTTAAATTCTCAATTTAAATTCTCTTACAAATGCATTGTCCAGTGGTCTGGAGAAGAAAAGCTCCATCAGGCTCATCCAGGCTCCAGCTGAAGGGCCAAGTCCATGAAAAAAGTGTTTGGAGAAGATTAAACACTGATTCATGTTATGGGACCCTTTCACAGCTGAAGAAGCAGTCTTCCTCTGTTCTTCCTTACACAAAGCCTGATAGATTTATTTCAGATAAACAGCTGATCTTCTCCTCAGCAGGATGCAAAGTCAAGATGGATGGTCATCTGAGGTCATGAAGGTTATTACAGGATTAGATTGACAGAACTGAGGGGAAAAATGCAGCTACTGTAAAACCAAAGAGAAGTTTTTTGAGCTGATGGGGGTAAAAGGAAAAAGAGGAAAATGAATTAATGTAAGTGGTGTAACATTTTATAGCTTTTAGTCACAGAATTTTTGTTGTCATGATGTTGAAATTGATAAAACAAAAGGGACTCAGTTGAACAGGTAGTTTTAGGATCTACATATTCTTATATGGTCCAGAATTCATCATGTAATGATTATGATGCTGAATTGGAGCCAAAGTCTGTAAACTGCTGCTGAATATAAGCCTTCTTTATTTACACATATGCAAAACTCCATTAAAAAAAAATTTTTTTTAGTTTGTTTTTTTTTTTTGAAATTAAGCTTAAGCCTTATTTCAAGGAACCAAGTTTGCATGGATTTCATGAAGACCGAAAAATCTGTTTCATCTGTGGTTCAGAAAGCAGTAGTACATGCAAGTGCTGAACTAAATTTTAGTGAATCCTTGACCTGTGCTAGCTGATGTTATAGTAATGATGAGTAAGACATTGTGCTTGTATAGTGATCCTTCAGGCTGAAAGTTTTGTAATTCAGATTGCTCTTTGCTTCTCTGAAGAAAGGTTGGAATCTTTGTTCTGTGAAAAAGAAATAACAGTAACTTAGTGTGTATCTGGTCCATTTCATCTTGTCCTTTTAACTTGTATGTTCAGAATAAGAAAATAGTAAAATGCCTTTGTATGGACTTTGGAAACAGGATACATAAGACAGTTGTATTACATATATTTAAAATTACTAGACAGAAAGAAAAGACACCTCTCAATGACACAGAATACAAAGAAAGCATTGAAATTAATTGACTTTCACTTTACCATAAAACATACAAGCTATGGGGCTAGTAAGCAGTATGTGTATATCTGTATTATCCTTGTATTGAGCCTAATCATTATTTATAGTTGATTAAGTCCCTTGTTAGGAAGTGGCAAGATATAGATTTTCCTTGGAGTATTGCCATACTGTGTTGTATTCTGTGTTTTGTGTCTAAGTTATGACAGATACTGTTAGGCTGTACAAATAACAGAAAGTTTAGATGAAATGTATGTCGTGATTGTTAGATCCTGTTTAATACAGTGTTTGCTTTTGCACCCTTTCTTTTTCTTTTTATTATATATATATAAATAAATTGTTTAACATGCCTGGAATTGCTTGCCCTTCAAATAAAAATTCAAAGAACTTTAGGGAAAATGAATTTTTACCTCTTTTTTTCTTTTCTTCCCTGAGTTGTGGAAGAGCTCAAGTTTTGTGCCCAGTCATGGCACCCAAAGTAAATTACTTCAACTGATATGATTGTTGGTCTTGCCAAATCATCTAACTGTGAATAATAGGTCCATGCTCTTCCCTTGGGAATGGTAAATACTGTGCACAATATGCACCTCTCTCAGAAATAACAAACTGCTCCACAGTAAGAAGTATGGAATCAGCCGAGTCAGAAATAGATGTGAGATGAGATTGAAGATAATGTAAACTATGTTTTTATATTGACAAAATACTCAAAGGCTTTTGTTTATTCTTTTTTTTTTCCTAAACAAGATTTCCCAGAAATAAATCAATATGGCAACGTCTGAATCTGAAGAAATTCGAAACACTAAGTATAGTTTTCACACTTCATAACTACTCATTATGTTTATTTCCCAGTTCTCTTTGTTATTTGTTTCCTGTTTCTGCTTTGAGCCAACACATTTTTGGCTTTCAAGTCGAAGTGTGAGGCACTGCCAATCAGCAGGAAATATAATACAGATAAGATTCATATAAAGCCTTTTGAACTGTTCAAATCACTGGATGGGAAATGGATGTTGAATTGTTTATGTTTGGCACAAGAAGAAAAAGTTCCATTTTTAAATTCAAAGCCTCTCTACCTTCATAAAGGGAAACAAATCACATGGGTCATATAGAGCTCCACTTCTGTAAAATCCATCATAAGTCCGATAAAAGCTTTTGTAAGTCAGCAACTTTATCTGTGGCTTGTTTGAAAGTCATTCTGCAGCTTAAAATGAGGTGGCCCTTTGCCCTGTGTCCTTTGGAAAAGTAATGTATCTGTAACATGCTCATGACACAGTAAAAACAGTTTTATTAGTGTTTTAATCCTTTTAAAAGATACACCATGTTTCAGCATCAGTTTATATTTCCCATGGTAGCCTTGATGTTTTTACTTTTTGAGAATGTATATCTAGAGGTTCTGTCTCTGTATTTTGTTTTGTTTGATTTACAGATGAGAATCTTCAGAGATAAACTCCCTAGAATTCTGCAGTTCTATAAATTTGCAGGGTGCAGATAAGGAGACATTCTGTCCCAGTTTTCTGAACATTAACAGTATTGAAACTCAAAGTTCCGATGTTCACATTAATGGTGAGTTTTTATATCAGTTCTTATATGCGTGCAGGATGTAGCTCAGACAGATTCTGGATGGGAGTAAATCTCAAAGATGAAGTTGAGAACAGCATCACCTTTGGAACAGTTAAGCATTGCTGATGACTACTAATCATATGGCAAATCAGAGAGTGAGAAACTGCTTCTGGCATAGCTGCAGGCTGTTTTATGGAACAATTTGTATTTCAAAGCCAGCAAAAGCAGTAATAGCTGAAAAAGATGTTTGGGACAGACTTGCCAACAAAAAAGTGCTTCAGCACTTGAAAACATTCTCTAGAATCTGCAGGAATGAGAACCCATTTGGAGGAGATGCTTAACCTTGAAGCTTTGTGACATTCTGGGTTTGGTTGGAACATCCCTTCACTGATGGATATGGTTGAGTAGACACTAATCTAATGCAGTGAGAAAAAGGTATTGAAATGATATCAAGAGTTATGTGATGTTGGCAGAATTATGATTCAAGGAGTAAGATTTAAGCTAATGTTTATGCTCTTATCTTCTTTTGATCACTTAATGCAGGAGTTTTGATAAGATATGTACTTTTCAAAGTCTTCCCAATCTTACAGCTACAAAAGACTGAGGAATCTGAATGCAATCTGATTGCATTTCCTCAAGGAGTTTTTAAACCAAGGGTCTGAGTCTGGATGCATAAGATTCACCATTTAGATTTAAAGGGACTTGGTAGAATACTGTGAAATCTAGTGGACCTAGATGCTGTGAAAATTCATGTTATAGTGATTTTCCTTCTTTTATTTTTCCCTGTGGAAGGCAAGAGAGGGTGAGTAGTACATTCGTAAAAGCTTCTATGTAGTTACTAAGAGAAATGCCACCTACTTTTTCATTAACATCAAAGGTTTTCGAGGAATACGATCATTTATAATAAGGTGTTCTTGAAAATACAAGTAATTCAACAGTATTAATGAATTTGACATTGGATTTGATACATGGGATGGTATAGCAGGTGGTTTACAAATGAAGTTCTTGAGTTTACAAACGCTGTTAAGTGATATATGAATAAATAAAATAATTTTATTTAGTTCAATATTGAAAAAAACTTGCAGTACTCTCAAGATGAAATGAATAGTCTCAGTGTTGGGAGAATATGAAAGAAGTACTTTTTAAACACAAATCTGATGTCAGTTCAGTCTTTTTGAATCACATTGTTTGGATTTGTAAAGATATCACTGAACAGAGAAAGTGATCTTGCCCTGCATCATAAACAAAGCCCACTCTGAGGATATGAAATTCAGAGCTGGAGAATCAGAAGTATTCAGGGAAAAATAGTAGTTATTTGTTGTGTTTTATGAAAATGGGTAGCATTTCTGCAACTAAAGAATGTCCCTTATAATGAGTTTTTCTTATATCTCAACATGTAGATGCAACATTATTGAATTCTCCGACAGTTTTGTGCTTACTGAGGCAGAATTTAACTCTCTTTTCAAGAATATTGGAAAACATAACAGCAACTCTGTTATTATATTTATGGTCAGTTATTTTTTTTTTTGGATTCTCACTGAAGATACTTGCTGAAGATGCAAATCTGTATATGTCTGTCAAAATTTGTGAACCATCACTGTTTGATTTCTAGCACAACCTTCATTGTAATTTTTGGTACCAAAGCTTGTGTAAACTTGCTAACTTAACTTTCTTAAAAGTGAATTCAGAACTCAGATCTTAATCAAAGTTCTAATTGTTCACAGTTGCTGTGGAGGAGGGGAAATGAGATGAGGGAGTCAGACCTTTCTCACTACTGCCCAGTAACAGGGAAAGAGCCAGTGGATAGAAAGTGAAACACACAAAATTCCATCTGTACCCAAGAAACTGTTTTATACAGTAAGGATGATCAAATTTTGGACAAAAATGAACAACTATGGAAAAACAGTGGAAGAGCTAGATTCACAAAGAGTTAGAAATGTTTAAACAATTTTATACTGGGTAACACTGATCTTCACTGTGGGCAAAAGCTTTAGCAGTATATTCATAAGGTTCTGGTTGGCTGGTGATTTGTCTTATTGAGATGGGAGCTTCTGAGAGATGTGACCAAGCCCATCCTCTTCTCTGTTCTTGGTCACAGTCCCGTATTAGCATAAAACCAAGCGGTAAGGGAGCTGCAATACCAAAAGCAATATTATTTGAAACAGCATTAATATCGCTATTTCTGAGTTCAGTCTGGAATTGCCCTCTCCTTACTGCCATTCTATTCTTCCAGAAAAGCCTGGGGCAACAGAAAGGCACTGAATGTACCTTTACTTTCAGATTAATATAATGGTGTGGTTTGGAATTAGCTTAATTGCGCACTTGGATATTAAGAAGTATCACATAATTAGTTCAAGAAGTTAATGATGGCTGATAATTTAACATACTGGGAGTTGTCTGCTCTTAAAACACTTGCATGCATTCACCTCCAAATGCTTTTGAAATTTTATTACTAAAACCCAACCATGGTGAAAAATGGTAGATAATCATATTAACTACTTTGTTAGATTCAGGCTTTTAGAAAATGCATCTTTCCCTGAAATCAGACAACCTGCCCTTCTTCTCATTGACACTGTAGGCTGGAAAGATAAGAAGTACCCTCATACCTGAATCTAGGTATGAGTTGTTTATTGTCTTAAGGGGACACCTGCACAGGTACCCACATGAGGAGCTTAGTCTGGATGTCTGCGCAGAGCAGTGCTTTGAGGATGGAGCAATACCGTGTACCAAGAAGTGAAAAATGACTGCAAATACTTTTCCTGTTATGTTCCAAGGATTGATACCTTCCTACTACACTTAAGTAGTGATACTAAATGAAGAAAGTATCGTTAATTTAAAACCACAATATTGTATTTTAAGAAGTTTTGATATTAAGACCTGAAATTACAATATTTCACCATTACGGGTAGCATCTATGGTTGTCTTGTTACATCTGTATTCATTTTTTAGAGATTATATAACATTGATTCAAGGAGTGTGTGTGTGTCTGTGTGATTGAAACACTAATGATCTAGCTTTTAAGCTTAACTGACCTTGCTTTGAATCTGTTATGAGTGTGTTTTAGTCCCAGGTTAATTTAAATAATACCAGAGTTTTGGAAAAAGAATTGAGTTCCACGAGATTTTCTTTATCTGTGTTTCCCATCTGGCTTGCTGTTACAAGCATTTAATCCTGTGTTTGCTGCCAATGTTTCCCAGAAAGCCTTATAATTGCTTGGAATTTGTATGAACAGTTCCAGTCTGGTGCACAATTAGGGATGCACTATAAAATTTTCATTGCTCGATTTAGTTGAAATTATAAGATGGATGGGGAACAATAATGCCCATGGTTGTACCATATAAAAATGACTACTGGAAATTTGCAAGAGGGAAAATTTAATGATAACTATTTCTTTTTCTTTTACTCCAGAGAGTAATGCAGAGGGAGACACAGCAATAGAATTAAAAAAAAAAACACAACAACTTGATATTCTGTGATTCTTTCCTTCTTTTGCGTATAGTTGTATATCTCAAACTGGAACCCACTGATTCAGAATGTATTTATGTGCCTCCTTAAGAGGTTGTTATGGTTTTTTGGAGGATATACAAACATGACATGTGCTTTCCTTCATCCAGGAAAATAAAAGTAAATATGTTATTTATTTTTATATAAACAAATGGTTTGCTTTCTTGCTTGTTTTTTCGACTTACATGCTTGCTATGATGTAGGGAGGCATATGTCCAGTAAAGACTGTCAGCTGGCATCAACGCATCATGAAAAAAACTAGCAGATTATTCAGCAGTAAAAAATCCCTTACCGTGCAATACCCTGATTGGAGGTGCTGTTGAAAAGAAATTCATGTTTATAATTTGTAGCGGTGAGACCTAAAACTCCTGATTCTTTTCATGTTTGTTTGTCTAACTGCTTTGGTTTCAAAAACTTGTTATGTCTTTAGCCACGTTTGCTGTAAGGTCAGAAGAAGCTGTAAAAAGAAGTGTTGTACAGCTCTGAGAGTTCTGACTGTAACAATACACACACTTGTCTCAAATAGTTATGAAAAAGAAAGCCTGTACAGTTGTGCAGTACTGTGCTTGGTGGTATGACATAGTTTAGGCACTGGCAGCCTTGTTAATGTGGCTATTCACATCAACCAGTTTGTCTCATTGTGAAGCAGGTTGAATAATCCTGCTTTAGGTCCCTGTTTTGACCACAAGGACATTTTTGGGAGTATTTTCCTTTGTTTCTGATCATATTGCTAATCTTCCTGCTGTTATCTGGCTCCTAGTGGTAGTTAGCAATCAAGGGGAAGCTGTTATGGATTTATGTGTAGGCTTCCACACTGCTGAGCTTGAGGAATGCGAGAAGTTCTTCTGTATTCCCTTTATGCTCAAAGTCCAGCCACCCATGCCCTCTGCAAGAACAGGAAGAAATGTAATCTGTTTTTTGTGGAACCACTCAAACATCTGACAGATTTGAAATAAAGTTTAGGGACAGGAATTTGATATGTGACCCAGTTCAAAAAAAATTTCTGTAACTTAGTGTCATGTTGAAATAATAACTAGATGTGGCAGCCTTCCTGCACCTTATGTTCTCATTAGGCATTATGAGCTTACTGCTTTACCATGAAGCGACAGGTCAGTGTTTGGGGCAAAATACTGATGTGACAGTCATTATGTAAAATGCTTGTGTGTTGATCTTTAGAAGTGAAGATCTGTGTTTCCTACAGTAAACAGAATATTCCATGTTTAGTTGGGTGCCAAATGCATTGAATTTGTATGATGATTTATTTTAAAACAAAAACTGCTGAGTAAAATTTTCTTTTTTTACAGTCACCAAAAGCTGGAGTATGCAACCTGACACATATGGAATGTATCATGATGATAGTATTGTGTCACAAATTAAATAACATCAGCAAATTTCTACCTTATATATTGTATATCAATGTTCTTCAAAATCTCTATCAAATAAAAAATTTCTTTCAGAAGAGTGAAAATTGAATTCATTTCTCCTCTGGGCATATACACTTTCACTATTCTGAATACCTATCTGATAATAATGTTCAGTTTGGTGGAATAGGAAGGCATTTGAAGACAAAAGAAGTAGACAATGCACTGCAATGAGCTTAATGGAGAGAAAATGCAGAAAAAAATATTCAGTTCTTATTATTCACATTATAGTATCTCTTTAGTGTATATGAATTCTTGTACATGCTTTTGTGTAAGAGCAATGATAGTATAGGCCTGGCTGGGTCATTGCACTTAACTTACCTGTTTTAAGGAGTGATAATTAGCAATCCTAGCAGTCCTAGGCTGTTCTTGTGATGTCAGTATTAAATCTTCAGGTAAGAACGAAATGCGGACACAGCTCGGAATTGGTTATAAACAGTTTTTATTTGCCTTTATATATAGCTTCTACCCCTGTGTGAGCCAGATCACCATGGACAGAGTGTACTGAACTGGATGTCTTGCATTCAAGTCATATTAAGGAAACAGGAATTCTATGAAGTGAAATTGTGTCAGTAAGCTCAATCATATTTTCCCTCTCATCCTGTGGATGAATGATAATGCAACATCATTGAAATAGCAGAACACTGAAGTACCAGGTAGATGGATTACCTTATGTGGAAGACAAGAACTGTTTTTTCTTTTGCCTCAAAGCTTGCTTCATGAGGCCTTTTTGGTGATAAGACTCTAACTGACAAATGCGAATTATCCACAGGGTGAGCAGTGGGTGTCACTGTGCCAGGGTGCTTCTGCTTATGATTGATAAGCAGAAGCAGGACAAGCAGACTTTTTCGGGGGTGCGGCTTGAAGGAGCTGACCACTGCAAAAGGTAATAATACTTGCGAATGGCAACAAGGCACCACTCCCTGCTGGCTTATCTGTTGGGCCAGGTGTGTCACACTAACAGAGAGAAAGGAAGGAGAAGAAAAAAAACCTGTGAAATGGGGGATAAAAGGTCCCCACTAAACTAAGAACTTTGGAGAAGAACTCCCAAAGAAACAAAACCTTTGTGGGGAGAAGAACTCCCAAAAGAAAAGAAACCTTTGATGGTGGAAAGAACCCCCCGGGGCCTGCTTGCTGTGAAGCCTCCTGGCTTTCTCCCATCCCCTGCAGTGATTGGACAAGTTCCTGAGATCAGTGGAGGCACTACAAACAACACTGGACCCTCGGTGGTGACTATTTCCCTCTTGCTTTCTATAAGGACTCCTTGCTTTTTCCTATCCCTTTTCTGTCGCCTGCCTTCCCTTCCCCATCTCCCAAAGCAACTAGGATTTGTAATAAACTGGTCGGGCTAACATTTGACCCATTGTGTCTTAATCTCGCCGTGGGGTATGCATATATTAAAAGAACCTTCTCTCCCTCCTATAAATTGGAGCGAGACGCCTTAACAGCTTACAATTTTACAGGTTACATACAAAGGAACCAAACAACTTGAGCCACTTGTGAAGAAAGTTTTTGCACCTGTCAAAGTTTTTTACTGAAAGAATTGCCAATGAATGGGTGCAGAGGACACAAGCAGTTTAATGATTAGGAGCTACATGAGAGACCAGAAAGGATTCTTCATTCTTGTACCAAAAAAAAAATGCAATTAATTGAGCTAAATATTAAAAACCAGTGCAATAGAATTGTTTGATTTTTGAAATCATTCCTGCTGGTTTTCCTACAAGCTTACATTTGTGTTCAATTTCAATAAAACTATGAAAGCTAATGAAGTCATGACTGCAGTGCAGTAGGATCATTAAGGAGTAGAATTCAGAAGTTAGAAACAACATACAGCATTTTATGGCTGAATGTAAACTTTGCAAAACTGAATTGAAGAGCAGTTTAGCTAAATGGAAAGTGGGTATTTAATATCTCTGTAATTTCCTTTCTGAAAGAAAATACATAAAATGGAAACTCAGTAGGCTTGGATTCTTTTGGTCAGAAGAGTCAACTGGCTTGTGGATTTGAATTCTTGTTTCTGTGTAATCAAGATTTATGTTATGATATTTGGTCATTTAACTAATAAGCATAGTTCAATAAAAGTTACATCAGCTGCTAAACCAAATAGTTTTTATCTGTTTTGGAAATAAAATTATGTTGGTAATTGCTGCAATGTTTTCCAAAACATATATAGCTATAATACTGATGTTATTAAGAGTTATGCAAGAGTCCTCAATATCTCTGTGTTTTTGCATAGCTTAGAGTTTGCTTTTTCTCTTCAACTCTTCATTGTGGTTGGGATCTCCATAGGGCATGTATGGTGGCATCACTGTGGCATGTTCTTTTCTATACTAGACTCTTCTTCCTGGCCTGATCTGAAATAGCATGTAGGCTCACAAACACTAAGAAAGAAGATGACATTGCTTGTCCAGAAGGAGAATGTTAGTCTCTGTACCCAGAAAAGCCCTCCTAGAAGGCCATCACCTCAGCCTTAGACTCCCTGTGGTGCACTTTTTTTCTCAGGATTCCTGCATGCCATTGAGAGTGAGCAGGACATACTTCCATGTCGTCGGTATCCCTACAAAGTGAAGTGAGGGAGGTGCAGCTGATACCAAGATACTGACCATCATACTAGCTGTGAAGGAAGGTAGGGACATCCAAATTGTAATGGGGAAAACCCTTCCCCTTTGACCCCAAATCTGATTGTGTGGTATAAGCAGCACTGATATTAAAGTTTCTCAGAAGAGGGTCTTTCACAGTTTCTAACAGATCCTCTTCACTCCATTCAATATCATGTCACCAACAACTGCAGGGTTATATGACTCTGAGGGAAATGAAGAGTAAAAAAAGGGAAAATATTTTAAGCCGGTAGTGCTACAGGTGACCAACTGAGGTTTGCTGATGCAAATTGTTTCATGACCAGTGAGTGCTGTGACTGTTGCTTTCACTAAAGGTTATTTAAAAGGCCTTTAATAGGATGATGGGGAAAATTTCACTAGATCACATATGCTGAACAGCAACCTACCAGTGTGGCTTGCTTTTGCACTGTGAAAAAAAATAAAGTTGTCATTGTAACTACTTTGACTGGTTTCTAGGATAGTAAGGATTTTGGACAGCCAAAAAAATCCAACTAATAAATGTTATCTGATTTTGTCATGGTTTTATGATTTTTGGTTATTGGTATTCCACATCATAAAATCATGTAGTGCACTGGGAGTTGAAGAGTTAATTATTCAGTTCTGTGGATCTTGGATAGTTCCAGCTACCTGGTTCTCAGAAGAGAAGAAGAACTACATGTCCCAGATGACTTCTTGCTGTTCTGTTACTGTTTTCCATTCGGAGGGAAAGATAAAAACTGTTCGCATATCACGAGACCTGTCCCTTTTCACTCACTTCCCTCCTGCTCGTCCCAGCAGCATCTCTCTCCCTAGCTGTCTCGCTGCCAGCATTAGAGTAAGGTCTTTTGGGTTTTGGACACTCTCTCTCATTTTATTTGATTTATTAGCTTCAATTCCAATTATATTTTATTATATTGTGTTTTCTTGTGTTCTGATATCTTATTTAGTAAATTAGTTTGTTTCTCCTCAGATCGTTGCCACTGTTTTGTTTTAGGCCCATTTCCCTACCCTTTTTACCCTTTTCCCTTTCCTGGGGTGTGGGTCTGTGGGTCTCCCTGCCCCATTAGTGATGGAACTGGGCCAAACCTGCCCGTAAATGGTTGACAGATTTGTACTCTAAATATAAAAATAATCCCAGACCAAAATTAGAGTGTGTTTAGAAACTATTTAATTTTATCTCAAAAGATTCCAAGTCATGTTGACTTTCCCTAGTTAGCTGTTTCTGTCTAAAATTTATCCCACAGTTAGAACATCATGTATTATTTCTAAACTGGATTTATCTAACTTCCCTATCCAACTGTTGATTCTTATTATGCCATTGGCAGGTTAAAAAGCTTCCTAGCATCATCTTTTCCTTTTGTGATTTCCTGCACACAGTGTTCAAGTTGCTACTCAGTCCGCATTCTTGGAGCTGAATAAGTGAGATTCTCTAAGCCTCATATTATAATACTTGTCTCTTTTTAGTCCTTCTCTAAACTCTCTAAAGTATTGACAGTTATTCTTGCAGTGTGAATGACATAGTAAAAAGGACAAAAAAATGAACCGGCAGTTGAACTTGTCCCCAGAAATGCAATTGCAGTCATGTTATTAATCCTATGTGTGAAGTACTCTTATGAACAGTGAGATTACAGTAACTACCAAGGAAGGGTGAAAGAATGCTGCAGATGACTTTGTCAGTGAACATCCAGCAAGATGGTGTCCATCTCCATTTGTTTACAGTGTGCTGGCAACTGGTGTATTTGAACTTCAGATAAGGACTGTGTATGTTTGAAGAGTTGTTCACTGTTGTTACGGTTTTGTTGTGGTTTTTTTTTCTTCCTTGTTCTTACAAGGTAAATAATTCTTTGTAAAAGTGAAAAAAAAAATTGTGTCCCTTTCATAGACACAGAATTTGTGAAAAAAATTTTACGCATGTTACCTAAGTCATATTCAAGAACACCTACGTTTGTGTCTCTTTGGCCCTCTGGAAGTGCAAGAACAAGTCACATATCAGAGAATATAAAACTCTTGGTGGTGTGTTGCAGAAAATGCAGAGGATATATATTCTGGATTATCTAATTTTTTATGGCCTCGCAGAAGTAACAGGGAATGGTTGTTAAGCCAGTGCTGCGAGTGAGTGAGTGGTGATGCCTCCCGCTCTTGGCTTTCCCTGGCAGTGGCCTTAGCTCAAGGCAGAACTTCAGTTTAGGAGAAGGGATGAGTGAAGAGTGGCTATTTAAACTGTGACATGATCTTTGGTGGCTTATGTAACTATAGAAACCCATTTGAGAGAAGAGAGGATGGCAGCTTTAAAGACGCACAGTGGTTGTTAATTCAGGGATGCTGGAATTTAATAGAATTGTTGATTTTTCTGCTGTAACAGAGTGCAAGGGAACTTGTATTCATCTATTTGGGCACCCTTAGTGGATCTATTCCTGGGTGTCTAAAAGTGGGGCTAGTATTTTGCATATGCAAAGGTTCAGAATTGCCAGCTACCCCAGTAATGCTATGTCATAAATACATTAAATGTTGAATGTTGAATGATGCAGCTATTAAAAGTTTATTAAGTGTAGTTAACATCTTGCAAAATTTATTAAGTACACAAAATAGATAATATATATAGAAAGAATATTGATGTGCTTAGCTTAATGTTGATTTACTTAATGTTGATTAGTGTGTTACACTATGGACACCACTGCATTACTTTAAATTATGACAGCATAGCACCATCTAAGTTGATGCTTTTATGCTGGAGTAAGGCAGCAGTAAAATAGCAATTTCTTAAGATGTAAATATTAAATAAGTTTCAGCAGATTTTATAGCTATAAATTCTTAATCATTTTAGAAGGAGAATTATAGATGCAAATAATTTTCTCCTATTATTTGTATGCTGAAAACAGCCAAAGGGAAAGGACAAACAAAAAAACCCACCAAACTAACCAACAAAAACCAAACAAACAATCAGCATATCACCAGGCGCTTATTGCGTGGTATTTCTTTTTCCTCTTGGCTAATAAAAATTAAGAATACAAATAGGTTTACAGTCAGGAAAAATTTATGTTATTTTATATGTAAACTCCTTAATGTGTAGGAGGAAAATCAGAAAGATTAAGGAGAATTAGAGGTCAGTATTATTTAACCCACTTAAAATTAGCTTGATCCTGTGGAGCAATGCTGATGACAAGCATCAAATCAACTTAGGCATTTCTTTTGATGTTGAAGCCTCCTTACGGGGTTTTAAGATAAAGGCAAATTCACTGGCTTCCTACTTTAATGTAATCCTGAGCTAGTCATACTTGAACTTGTGTGTTATGAGAAAATGTAATCATGAATTTAAAGAGGAGTCTTATTCTGAAATTAGTGGATACTTGAAGTAAAGTGCACTGAATGGATATTTCATTGCTGTGATGCCATCCACATTCCACTTAGACCTGGGTACCTATGACAACGTGTACGGAAATCAGGATTTACTGAAGTGCATGGAACATTCTGCTTGTACAATTTCAGTATGAAATAAGGTTCAAAATGATTTTAGGCCATGGGAACAGGTTTGCCCTTAAGGAATTATGGTTGATATAACAGCGAAGACTACACAGCTACATTTTTTTCCTCAATATTGTAGTCTCAGTGGGAGTTTAAGAATGGAAATAGTTATTAACGATGAAAGTGCTGTTGCGAGTTCAGTTTCTTCTAGCTCCCCAAACTTCCATAGACTATCCACTCCGTGGTGCATTTAGTAATAAAGTATGCTGCTGTACTATTCTTGTGCAAAGTAAGCCTTAGCAACACTCTCTATTGCATCTTTTGGCTAAAGCCCTGCTTATTGTTAGTATTTTTTTCCTTTGCTTAAATCCTTCTCATCAAATTATTTCAGTAAGATGACAAAAATAAAGTGCAGGGAAAGGGGAAAGAGTGAATGTAAAAGTTAAAATTTGAGCTTATGTTCAGACCCTACATGTTTTGCTTCATTCTTGTGTTAGCTGTAATGTAAAAGACTGAGTAAAAAGTAGTTAGATGAAAAGTATTCCTGTAGTGTGGCAGTATCCTTCTGGGACTGGGACTCTTCCATGTCTGTTCTGCTCTCCCTCAGCTATGACACATCTCTTTTGCATCAATGTCCCATCTTTGCATTTTTCAACTGCTGGCACTGTATTTGAGAAGTCGCTGGAATTACATGACTGTATAGAGGAAGGCAACCCTGTCCATGGTAGGAGGTCTTCAAGGTCCCTTCCAACCCAAGCCATTCTATGATAATGACTAACTCAGTTGGTAGTACACACTATGTCATGAGATAATATCAATAAGTGTCCTTATCAATATGAGACTTATTATTTTGATTAATGAATATTTTATTGATCATTAAGATGCATTATTTTGAGGTAAATGTGTCATTAGGCTGTTATTTTCTGTTAATAATAATAAAAAAGATTGCAGTTGTTTTAAGATTTTCGTTGCTTCCCTACAAGCATTTTTAAGAGCCAGGAGTCCAGTCTGTTTGTTTTCCTAACCTCCTCTTTCCCTCCATTCACCTGGAACTGCCAATATCTGCCTATGTTATGTGTACAGTGCTGAATCTTTTAAGACATAAGAATGGAGACATGCACTTTTTCAAGCATCAGTCCATAGGGTATGTTGTAAAAACGATGGAGAGAATGTTTTTTCAGTAGTTTAAGGAACATCAAAATAAAACATATTTGTTTCTTAGAGGAAGGTTGTAAAATTAGGTCAAAGTGTTTTCTTGTATGATCATGTATCATAATTAGATGTTCTCTCTTTCTCACTGAGCCTATATCTTTCTCAAATTCTCAATTTTGTAATTTACAAAGAAAGGAAATGAAAATTAAGAAATACTGGTATGGTCAAATGAATAATTCTCTCTCTCTAATTTCCTTCAAATTTAAGGATACTGTAATTCATTCTTATCCAACACTTAGCAAAAAGCAGATCCTATTTAATCTTTGTAATCCTGGCATTGAAGCTGCTGCTGCTTTGTAATTTTCCATACGAGTGGCAATCACAGCAGTGGTTTTGATTAAATGATTACCCATAGGCCTGCTCTTGAATAAAAAGACAGATGTGCTCTGCTGAGATGCAAGTAAATTCTGTGAACTCATTAACTTTCTCCAGTATGACTGAATTCCAAATATTGTTATGTACTATTATTATGAATTACTTGTGACACAAAATGTAATATATCATTTTCTTTGAGTAGATTTCTTTGAATGGAGGAAGATATTAAAAAAAATGACAAAGGTTATGTCTCTGTAGTGCTTGTTGCAAGTGTGTGATTATAGATGGAAAGTGAGTGCCTGTGTCAGCAAGTGCTACCTCAAAAGGATCTTGAAGTCTGAAGATCATTCTACCTTTTGCTGTTGCTCTTTAAAGTGTTTATTTCCTCTTTGACAATTTTTCCAGGACTGTGTGAATCATGTCAAATCTTCTTCTAATAAGAGGTTGACAGCCTGTTGACTGAAAGGAAATTCTACAAGATATCAGCATAGGGGTATTTAACGTGATGCTTGCTCTAAAGTTTTCTCCATTCATATGTAAGTGATTTTGTGGGCTGAGGGATTACGTTCAGTGGTACCCACAAAAACAAGAGCATAAGGTGAAATGTTTATAGCTACAGGAAAATTAGTATGAAAATTTAACTGACTCACAGATGTTATGCCCTATTGTCATGGTTTTGTGATTTTCGGTTATTGGTATTCCACATCATAACATCATGTAGTGGACATACCTAGTTCTCAGAAGAGAAGGACTACTACAGTCCCCACGGTACTTTGCTCCTTTGTTACCATTTTCCAGCCGGAGGGAAAAGATAGAAGCTCACAGTATAAAAACTTGCAGATC